>NC_141757.1:88209743-88510021 GCF_982258835.1 Parasteatoda tepidariorum
ACGAATTATTAACTGTTAACTCTGCGAAAAATAGCCAATAGAAAATTTTCATGGCTAGCTTTGTTTCTAAATAAAATTTTTCGAAATTTTCGTTTGTTGCAGTGCACAAAAACGCGTGCCCCGGCTAAACTGTTCCCCCCAGGGGGTACGCGTATCACACTTTGGATAACACTGATCTAGAGAGATGGACAGATATGTACACATCAAAGCAACAAAAAAGAAAATCAGTTCTATTAAACTTGTATGATATCATTCAGTTACCTTTCTTACCAGAAAAAATATATATAAAAGGAAGAAAAATAAGGACGAAAAAAATGGGGGGGGGGATTAAGACGGATATCTAAAACTATTTTTTATATTTGAGATCATTACATAGACCACAGCCAAAATCAATTTACCGATTTTCTTTTAAAGAAATAAAAAAGAAATTTTAAGTCACAAGAGACTTTTATATTGGTTAAAAGGGTTTATACTCAAGATTTTCCCACTTGTATCAGTCAGGAGAAAAACATAAGAGCAAATGAAAGTAAAGATAGTGTCATGTCTTAGATCAACATAAAAAGAAGGAATGTACAATGGGTTATTGCAACGCCTCTCTTGGTTAAGGTGCAAAACTAGGAACAAAAGATAAAGGAGGGATTGAATGTGTATTAATAGCTGGTTCCCAAAGATTTCCTCCGGAAGCAGCGGTAAATGGAAACGCCCTCCTTACGGCTGTTGCACCCAGACAGAGAGAAAGCAGAACATGATGGGCCAGCAAAAATGATGGCCCATTAGAAAAAGTATTTTCTAAAAAAAGTTTTTAAGCTAACCACAAAAGTTATTTTGAACTTGCGGCTAGTAGACTAAGAGAGCTTTTTTCTTTCTTTTTTTAATTTCTTAAGGTTAGAAAACTTGACAATGACTAAGAGGAAAGGGAAACAAAAACAAGCAGTTCAGTTTACTAATACATTTTTCCCTCACATTTTTTTGTAAATATTTGTTGTGATTAAAATAGCTGTAATGCAGAATTTTAACAAAGCTGTTCTTACTCAATGCAGAATCGGGTGAATATTTATAACGATAACATTTTTTTTTTTAAAAAATGAAATATATGAAATACATGAATTTGGTTTTTAATTATTCATGAATAGTTACTGAGAAATCTACTTTTAAATAAAGAAGTCGTTTATTTAAAAATCGATTTCACAGGATTTTTTTCGATTTCGTTCAAATTCTGTATTATGACATGAAAAATTGCATACTGTAAAATAAATGGTGCAAAAAATTGAATACAAAATTCAAAATTTTTAGACTATCACTAAATAAAATAACAATAAATAATTAAACAAAAATTTATCGATTCGCTTAAAAAATTCTCGAGACATGACGAAATAAGCAAAAAGTGAAATTAACATAAAAGGGTCCAAACTTTGGACTGTTTTTCTGACCCCTTTGTAGGTGGTTACATCCTATATTTTGTGGTCAGAAATCCAGATCCGTCGGGAAAAAAAAGCTATGTCATTTTAGAGGAAGTACGTTTTTGTGTCTGATTCAGTAACTTAAAATATCGCCCGCACATACTAATTAGCATATTCTAGGTCAAACCTTTGAACCATTAAGACTGAGTCTTGGTACGTGAAGATTCGATAATTAGATTAAAAGTTATTAAAAGTAATTTTTTTTTCTTTCCCCGCCTTGCACTGTAGATGTGACAGGTGGAAATCATTAGGGATAAGATTTACAAGACTCAAAAGCACCACAGCGAAGATAGTTTTTCAATAAAATACCTTTTTTCTTTCTTCCAATTTTGCACTTTTTTTAAAAACTATTTATTTATTTATTAACTAGCTAAATACCCGTTCTTCGCGAGGGGTGAATAAAAATTAAGTAAATAATTATTAAATCAGTACTGAGTAACACAACGAAATCAAGCTCATAACTGAAAAGCCTATACCGGCGTGATTAAAGAGCTTGATGGCAGAACCAGGTAAGCAAAATTTTTAGAGGAATTAATTAATCAGAAAAAATAACGAAAATTGATTGCATTCTGTATGGGTATGTTAAATGCAACCGAACTTTTTTTGCCTTCATTTAAATATTAACATAACTAATCACATCAGTTTTTAGCATGTTTGCATGATTTTTTATTTCAAATTAGGCAGTAGTAAATAAAATAAAGCAAAGAATAAACAGTCCCGCCTTCTAATAAAGTGATAATAAAATAGTGCGGTGAAATTTTTTTTCATTAACTTTTTTTTCATGCCTTTGAATATATAATCCATCTTTTTTCACTACAATTACCGTTGATTTTAAATTACTTGTTTTATAGAAACATATTTCAAAAGATCCATTATAAGCAAAATAAACATGCGATATCAGATAACTAAATATTAATTCGATGACGTAATCCATGACTGTTCAATGTTCAATTATTTTTATAATATTGTTCAATGAATTTATCTAAAAAATCGCGTAAGAAATAATTAAATATTAAAGTATATGTAATTTCTGAACAAATAGAGCTATAAGCTAGAAAATATCAAAGGTGTTATCTTCAAAATATTTGAAACCCGAATCGTTTATAGTAAAATTTAAAACAATGGCTAAGGTTTAACCAATCAGAAAATTCCAATTCGTTTTCGGCTCATCCCGCTTGAACGGTTTGTTGAAGAATGTTCTAATGTCGACAGTGACCTTCGCCAAGCTTTGAACAGTTTCTATGCCAAATTTCGTCGCTTTAGGTTGGATAGTTTAGGAGTCTATAAAGGACACACACATCCACAAAAATTTTCCAACACCATCCTTGCTCTTACGACGACTACAGAAAATGAGAAGTCATTTTTAAATATCGTCTGCTGCATGTTTAAGAATATTTTTAGTCGAGTCCACCATCTCCTACGGCTATAATAAGAGCGTCGCATATTAGGGAACTATCTCATATTAGGTACCTTTCCTTCATCACTGATATTTAATGACTCGAAATGAGATAGATTGATTGTATGACGATGTAAGACACATAAAATTAAACTGGATTTTAAGACAGGGTAGTTGAAAAAAATATGGAACACCTAAAACCGAATGCTTATTTTTAAAATGAAGAGAGTACAATGCCTTTTGATTTAAAAAGAGGGCAGGTGTGTAAAAAATAGCGCTCTTCGAACTAGAGCTTTAATGATAGCTGATATAAACATAACACGGAATCTTAACGTCCGTTTCCGTTGTTCAGCTGCTCGGAAATGAAATAGAGGAAATAGAAGTGAAAGAAATATTTGAGAATAGAAGTGAAAGAAATATTTGTTAGAACGAGAGTTTTTGATGAATCTTTTCTTATTTAACTTAATAAAATCAAGATTTCAAAAAAAAAAAAATTTACGTTTATATATATAAAATGACGGTTTGTCATATGTATATTTATTATAATATATTATTTTGTCTAAGCATATGCAATTTTCTTTCTAAAAATTTTTTTATAGGTATTCTTGATTAATGTCAAGCCTTTTTTTTCCCCTCTGAAATACATAGACAGATAATTTTATCTACACCATACACAGTTGTAAGGGCAAAAGAAAGTAAATTTTTCCAGTGTTAATTAAGTCCACAGTTTGGCACTAAAATTACACAACTGTCGTGATAAGCGATTTTATGCAGCATTAGAGATGAAGTCGGAACAATTTGCATGTCTTAAACTTTCTCAACTGACTTAAAGTCGAAAATGAAATTGCTCACTGTTAGACGCGAGTCATTTGACATTCAAATCGACGGTTACAAAATGTCGTTGTTTACGCCAACGTTACCTGCAGTAGTTATCAGTTAATGATTTCTCTATTTGGCGAAGATTTTTTATTCATTGTCAGGCATGGCGACGAAAACATTTTTCAAAATTCCATTCATCCGATGTTGACATAACGATGACGCAGAGATGCAAATAGTTAAAAAGCTTACACGCGCGCAATAAACACCGAACTTTTTGAAATAAACTGAAGCAACGGCCTTCACGTGGTAATAATTCAAAAAACAAACAAAATTCCTTGAGTCACATAAAAAAAGGAAGAAGAAATGAGTAATAAAAGAGACGACTTGTTGGGACAGCCAACAGACCTCTTCGTTTTCATTTCGTGTCGTAGACTGGTTTTGCGAGTTTGTTCTGACCCACCATTTCGTCCTATCCTCACAAGCTAAAGAGTAAAATAATAATATAAAAAATAAATAAAAGAAAGGGAAAAAAAATACTATTTCGCTCCACTAAGACAAAAATGAAAATAAAAAAGTAAAAAGAATAAATAAATAAAAAAAAATCATATGATGATGCGCCGTCACGCTTACCTAGATTTCCCGCCAGTTTTAAACAAAGGTTATTTTTGCAAACGATGTTTTAACCGAGCGAACTCGAAGAGTGGTTTAAAAACAATTGAATATTTAATTTAAAAAAAAAAAAAATAAAAATAAAAAAAAAAAAATAAAATAAAAAAAAAAAAAAAAAAAACGAAAAAGCTTATTTATTTATTTTAAATAGTTTTTTTTTCTTCTTTCTTTCTTTTTTGTTTTTTTTTTTTCAAAAGCACTTGGTTATACATATATCGAGATAGAAGCATAAAAATAAAGTTATGAAGTTTAGAACATTAATTAACTTCATAACAATAACACATTTTTATTATTAATATTATTTTAAAAAGAAAAATAACCCACCGAAATGATAGGTTTTTTTTTAATGATAATTACCGTTATTACAAACTATTGAAATAACTGAATAAGTCTAAACATTTTTTTATGTTAATAATTTAATTAACTACAAAATAATGAGAGTTTGTACTTGCTAAAGTTTAAAAATAAATTATAAATTATTTTTAAAAAATACTTCTAAAATTTCTAATTTAACTATTTTATATAATTTCTTTTTAACTATAACTTTTATCATCTCCCGATTTACTGAATTTTTAAAAGTGAAGGCCTTCCTCATTTTTGCGAACAAAAATTCGGGGAGTTCAAGAAAATTGTGAGTAAAAAAATAAACTCCTTTAACGAAAAAAAAGTCCCTATAAATTGCAAGACTTGGAAAACTTGGAGAGAAAATATTACATTCTGATAAACAAACAAAAAATTTATCATCATAAGCTTAAGAGTTTACGATTTGATAATTTTTGGTGACAAGGTGTTAAAAGGCAAAAAATCACAAAAAGAAGTCAACGTAATATTTAAACATCCCCAAACGTTACTTCTAAATATTTTCCACAGCATAAAAAGAGCAAAGAATGTTTCAAAAAATTTTAAATACTTTCTTTTCTTTTATTATTTTTCTTTCGAAGCAAAGAGAATTTTTTCTTTTTAGGAAAAAAAGCTACGGAATTTCGAAACTAACTTTTGTAACGTGTTTCATTTGAAGATTCTTTCACATTTTCTTTGCTTCTTTATTTTATTTCAAACGGAGCAGCAAATAAATTTGAGACGCATTCAAATAGAATGTAAAGTCTTAATTTTAATGCATTCCTGGGTGCTGATTAAATACTTGAAGTCTTTATTGAGCTTCATAAAATATCTCCTTTTTGGAGATGGAAACTTAAACGAGAACAAAATGAAGTGATTTTATTATGTTTGAACTGAATACTTTTAAATTTTTATTAAAAAAAAAGAAGTATTAAAAATTTTTACAATATATGTTCTTGCGTCCGACTTGTTAAAATTAATTAAATTCTAACTAGTTAGTAGAATTAACGCATGTTTTAGCTCTTAAGTAGTTAAGGGTAAATATTTCGTAATTAATAGTTGAATTGAGAGAGTGTTTAATTTTTTAATGTTTGTATTTAGCGCTGTTATTTTTATAAAATTAAAAATATATAGATATTATACTCTGTATTAAGATTGGATGCATTCAAATATTAATTACTTTAATATTAATGGTATTAAAGATTTTCTGTATTTACATTCGGCTTGTTAAGATTAATTAAATTCTAAAAAATTCAACAAATGCATTCAATGATTTCAATTTTCACTGGTAAATATTCTGCTATTAAACTTACATCAACACACTTTCTTTCTTTCTTTTATTTTTAACTCCATCCGGAAATAATAAATTTAAGACCTTTCAAATAGAATGTGTCTCTTAATTTAAAAAAAAGTCATTCTGATTGTTTGTATTTCTTCTGTTATTTAAACAAAATTAAAAATGATATATATATAAAACTAAAAATAAATTATAATTATTTTGCTTGAGATAGTATGCTTACGCAAATAATACCTAATTTTTTGTAAAAGTAAGTAAATTTTAAAGATTTTGGCTTAAGATTTTTAAAGCGCCAGGATAAATGCTCGTTTCAATAAATTAAACAGCGTTTCCCGTAAAAATTAACCGGTACCCAGCGCTGAAAATTGTTAACCGGACCCGGTTAACGAGTGAGAGACACTTACATTCGATTAAACGAAATTAATTTATTTATAAACTTTAACAAAAAAAAAAAAGTTTCTTAAAATTGAGCAAAATAATAACGACGAATAACAGTCGAATTTGAAAACCTAATGTATTCGAAATTGAAACAGCATAATTTTTGAGCAAAAAGCATGGTCTCAAAAGTGCTATAAAAGCAGACTTTTCTCAATTTTGAGAAATCCTTCTTTACAGCGTATTTATATTTATATAGCGTTAGATTATATTTTTTATTAACATTTAAATTTATAAATTCCTAAAGAAAGAAATCATGAAGTTTATAATGATATGAATACAAAGCTACGTTGTTTTCAAGAAACGAAGGAATTCGAATCAATTTTTTTCTCAAAATTGGCAAATCAAAAATTATGCTAGCATAAATTTAAAAACAAAGAAGCAAAAAATAATTTATTCTAGATTGTGACTAAGATGACACATGCCAGACTGAATGAAACACGCCGGCATTACACACACAATCTGATGCCTACTTTCTTAAAAGAATTTAGAAAATTCGCAACACATTTATTTTATGATATGATATCATATAATATAATAAAATATGAAATCAATAACAGGAAGAATGAGACACCTGTAAGGGTATGGGATATATGAGCATTCCACGGGTAACACTTGTCCTCAAGGTCAGAATTGTTACGAATGTCAAAAAAATCAAGGATTCCGGCCCATTTTTCAACGCAAACAATCGTCGAAAAACTTGATGCGGTAAAAAATATAATAAATATATGTCAATGCAAGTTGATTTAAACAGATAGTCATTTATTCGTCTTCATAAAAAAATATGCCTGTTTTTTCCGGTTCCTTTTTTATGAGTTTTTATTTATTTTAAAATAACTTTTTTTGCAATGTATTTTTTGTTTCATAAGTAAAATTAATGAATTTTGTAAAAAGGCATATTGATAACAGATTATTAAGTATTGATATTATATAAGTATAACTATTAAGTATTGGTGCAACTCATTGAATTTTGAAAAATTAGATCATTAATTCATTTCCACAATTCGCAGTGTTTCTCTTTTAATTTAACAGTCATAAATAACTGTTACAAATTCAGTGGCGTACATAGACTTAGGTGCGCTTGTCCGCTAGATTTACTACTTTAGATTCACCATAAAAAAATTAAAATTGTAACATGAAACATAAACATTATGGCAAAGAGACATACGGGTATTTATAATCATTATTTTTATTTTAGTTTAAGATAATGAAAATCATAAGTGCGATGAAAAGGTTAAACATTGTATACACTTACCACTTGAAATGATATTATTTTTAATAATACGAGAAAAATAACTTTCTATCTTACATTACATTCAAAGTTTAGTTATGAGTAAATATTATTTATAAAGTGAATTTAAAGATAACTTATAAAAATATTTTCATTAGTGTTATTTTTTTTTTTTTTTGGAGCAAGCGCCCTCAAACCTCTCGCGCCATCCCTAGCAGCAGGGTTTGCCATTGCACAAATTCACAACAGTTATGAAGCTAGTAAACAATTCATTAAAAAAAAAAGTTTCACATGAAAACGGAACTTTCTAAGAACGGCTTTTAATCCATACATTTAATTAATTCCAAAAATGCCACTAGTTCTTGTATTAAACATTTCACAAATTAATTACTTGATATCATTATTAAACAAATAAAAGGATGCATTCGAGTCGTTCGTAAATAATAACTAATTTTTTTCACACAAACATAGATTTTCCTATTGCGATAATTAAGAATATGTAATAACATGTTTCAAAATTGAACTAAGCATGTTTTAAAATTTAAAAGATTTTAAATTATCGCTTTTTCCAATGAAATCATAATATAGCAAACATTACTAGAATAAAATGCGAAATGCTATAACAAATAAAAATCTAACATAAGAAGCAGGTGACAAATTAAGAAGAAGAAAAAAAAAAAGACAATGGACGAATTGTATTTATACCGGAACAGGAAATACGTAACCTACTTATAAGAAGTGAGGGTATCTAAAATATTTAGATAGTAAAATAGAACATAATTTAATATCAAAAAATTAAATAAGTAAATGAAAAAAAGGAAATATATAATTTAAATGTGGTATTAACATATACATAAATTATGTATATTTACAATCGATTAATTCCTCTTTAACTCACGTAATACGTCTTCAAACTGTTACTTAACTTAAAAACTGTAATAAAGGGCTTCACAAAATTAAGCAAAAAAGTGAGGAAATAGCTCCGAACGAAATAATAGTCTAATTTTAAAACCTCATGTATTTAAAATAGAAATAACATATACTCCTTTTAGACCAAAATACAGAGTCTCAAAAGGGTGGACGTGGTGGAGGGAGAAATGTACGAAAGATATGTTCGTTGCCTGGGATTCGAACCCAGTACATCCGGGTCCGTAGTAAGATGCTCCAAACATCACAGTTGTACAAACGCAGTCCAAGGAGGGTTACGGTACTTATTATAGTGGCTGCCACAAAGACCCATCATGACACACTTTCCAAATTCAATGGTATAAAAGGTTGCTATTCGAAAATATGGTTCCAATAACACGTTCAGGAGATCGATAATTTCAGTTTTACTATTTTATTTTATCTTATAACCGTCGTTGAACAGCCGATCTAACTTTTTGGGTTTACGACTACCAATGTTCAACTCCGCAGCTTTGTAATTTTGAACCCAATCCAAAAGACAAGAGAACTCCTGAATCAAGTATTTGGAGAAATTTGCCTTCGAGGAGGACTGCTTTTGCGCTACATGGAGAGGAAAACCGCGAAAACCTGTCACGGTTAGCCTAACGGCAAGGGGACTTTAACCCATGATCCGTCTATCACTGAGTATATTTTACGTCAGCACTGTGGCCGATGCGAACAGGGTGCGGAATTCGAATCGACCAGCCATTACTGGGATTCAAACCCGGTTCACTTCATAGGAGAGTGATCGCTCTATCCCCTAAGCCAGCTGCATCTTAAAAACTTAAAAGAGAACGAAATATATAAAGCTTCTTAACTCAATATGGACTTGGTTGTACAATGCGGGGGGGGGGGGGATATGGATCTAATCATACAGATCTAATAATAATGATCAGCTCTTCACGTTCTAGGACTCAATGGTTCCAGGGGGCAGGCCCGTAGCCAGGGGGGGGGGGGCGTCGGGGCAAATCCCCCCCCCCCCCGAAATTCTGGGATTCAAACTTTTTAGTCTTTCTTTGAGCCTCTCAATAAAAAGAAAAACAAAAACTGTCGAATCAAACCTTTTATTAACTAACTTTATTAAGCATATTTCAGAATATTCCGGTTTGTCCTAAAAAAGTAATCGAAAAATTTTCTTAAAATCCCCGTCGCATGTCTTTGTAAACTTTGTTTACAAATTGATTATAATTATTATGTAATATTAATTGAAAAATAATTATTATGTAATATTTTTTAATTACTAGTTTAACTTTTGCAAACAACAGAATAAACAATAATTGTTACAATGTTTTCCCCCTACTTTGCATGTCTGAAACCGTCCTTGCTTCTTACCATATCACCCCCCCCCACGAAAAAAAATCCTGGCTACGGCCTTGCCAGGGGGTGACCTAAAATATGCTAATCAATTAGAGCAGGTGATATACAAAAATCAGTCACATAAACGTATTTTCTCTGAATAAAAGTACCTTTTTTTTCAACGGAATCGGATTTATGCCCCCCTAAAATATAGGGTGTAGCCGCAATCTGGGAAATATGGCCCCCATAGTTTAGTCAGGAGAGAGATCCAAAATTTGGAATCCTTAAATGTTAATTTTACTTTTTACATATTTCCCCATATCTCTAGAACTTTTTATACGAATTGAAAATTTTTAGCACGCTATTATAAAATTCGTTTGCCAAAGAGAATTCCATACACAAAATAATTTTTAAGTAAATATTTATTATTTTTTATTGTTTTACTTAATAATGGTCGAAAATTTTTTCAAAAGGTATAAAATTTTTTATTCATTTTAAAATATGTAATTTTAAATTACCAAATACAAAAGTTGCGCGAAATCGGTAGAATAGCTCTGAAATAAATAGAATTTCATAAAAATCGTATATTTAAAATTCGATTTCTTAGGAACTTATTCAACCGATTTCGCTCAAATTTTGTATTTCACTATTTAAAATTACGCACTTTAAAATGGTGTAAAAATTTTATATCTTATAATTTAAAATTTGTTTCGATTATTATTAAATAAAACAATAAAAAATAATAAATATTTACTTAAACTTAGTTTTTGCATCGAATTATCATTCAACAAACGGATTTTTTAATTGTGTGCAAATTTTTTTTCGATTCGGTTAAAAATTTCTTGAGATATGGTGATATATGCAAAAAGTCAAATTAACATTAAGGGGTCCAAACTTTGGAGGGCTCTCGTGATTAAACTATTGGGACCATATTTTCCAGATTGCGGCTACACCTTATATTTTGAGGGTAAAAAATCCAAATCCGTTGGGGGGGAAAAAAGTATTTTTATTCAGAGAAAGTACGTTTTTGTATCTGATTTCGTAACTTAAAATATCGTCTTTACTAATTAATCAGCATATTTGAGGTCACCCCCGCAAACCATTAAGATTAAGTCTTAGAATGTGACGATCCGATCTTTAGATTTCAAGCTTTTCAGGGTGGTCCGTTTTTAACTTTGCGCACTGTACATGAATATAATATATGATTAAGCGAATTTAGATACATCGTCAAAATGAATTCAGTCTTCACATCTTAGATACATTGTCAAAATGAATTCAGTCTTCACATCTTAGATACATGGTCAAAATTAATACCGTCTTCACATCTTAGATGCATTGTCAAAATGAATTCCGTATTCACATCTTAGATACATTGTCAAAATGAATTCCGTCTTCACATCTTAGATACATCGTCCAAATGAATTCCGTCTTCACATATCAGATACATTGTCAAAATGAATTCCGTATTCACATCTTAGATACATTGTCAAAATGAATTCCGTCCTCACATCTTAGATACATCGTCCAAATGAATTCTGTCTTCACTTCTCAGATACATCGTCCAAATGAATTCTGTCTTCACATCTTAGATACATCGTCCAAATGAATTCTGTCTTCACATCTCAGATACATTGTCAAAATGAATTCCGTCTTCACATCTTAGATACATCGTCCAAATGAATTCAGTCTTTACATCTCAGATACATTATCAAAATGAATTCCGTCTTCACATCTTAGATACATCGTCCAAATGAATACTGTCTTCACATCTCAGATACATTGTCAAAATGAATTCCGTCTTCACATCTTAGATACATCGTCCAAATGAATTCTGTCTTTACATCTCAGATACATTGTCAAAATGAATTCCGTCTTCACATAGATACATAGTGAAATTTATTCCATCTATTTTCCAGCAAAATGTATATATATATGCAAATTTTTTTAAAATAAAATAACAATTCCTCTTTTGAAAATGATGAAATATATTGCTTTTACTTAGCTTTAAACATACATGTTATCACGCGATATTTAGGTAACAAACAGTCAAAAAATAAAATAAAAAAACCTTGTGACACAAGGTCAATGTAAAGCTATCATTTTTCTATTGTAAGTGAAAGTAATGAAGCCACAAAAGGAAAAAATTTGAAATATTTATAAAGCGCATCCGAAGTAACACGAAAGTTGTTAAAATATGAAAAAAAGAAGGGAAAAAAAGCGTGTTTTCGCAGAATTAATTGATTATAGAAAAACTAAATAAAAAATGGAGTTTCAAATTTCAACTTCCGAATTTTTTTCATAAAAAATCATCCTAACGAAAGTTAATTCCTCTATGATGGAGTAAAATAGAGAGATCTATTCTGGCACGCAAGAACTCTCTTCACTTCTCTTCCTTCCCGCTTAGTTATCAGTCGCGTGGCAGGTGCATCCGTTTGGGGAAAGTGAGCGGATTTACTTTTAGCCATTTTATGAAGCTTCTGTCGCAGAAAACACGCACACGTGTATTGCTGTCAAACTCAAGATCTTAACTGCTTATTCAAAGGATAGTAATTGAGACAGAACGTTCGAATCTTGGGAGGAAGGAAAAAAAAACTTGTTTCTTTTAATTGCAATCGTTGTAATACAAATTGAAATCATAAAATTCAACTTTACTTGTGGCAAAATCAGAAGGACGAGAAGTTATTTATTCGAAAGATCAGTCATACAAATGTTAGACACCTTTACGCAGGCAAAATGAAACCTTATTGATTTCATTTTTTACGTTACACCCCTTTTAAAGAGGAAAAAAATCCATAAGATATGGAATACAATTGCGTGTAAAAATATAACTCGATTTTAATTGCAAATGATATCTCTGAAGTAACGATTGGTGCTCAAAATTACTTTTCAATAGGCTTTATACAGTCAGGTAGTTTTTCTTTTAAACAAATGAGTACTTATATTGAGATTTTTGATGTAGTGAAGCCACCATTAACACCATATCTTAATCTCGAGATAATTTTTAGCTGTTGCCAAAATAACATAAATATTAGTAAAAAGAATAAAAGATTTGCACAGTGTAACTCATAGTTACCATAGGGATGAATAAAAATAGGCATATTTTAGAAAAAACTATCTTAAAAACTTCTTAAAAAAATGTATGGAAATTCTTTTAGACACATACAACATAATTTTATATAATTTAAACCTTGGCCAAGATTTAAACATAGTATTTTTTCATAATTGCAAAATGATGAAGAAGATATATTAAATGTTATACGAAGCAATTTAAAAGCGTGATATATTGAATTTGATGCTTTATCGCTTTGCTCAAATTAAAAAATAAGCTGCTCTAAATATATTCATTGATAACAACTACTTCATAACAAAAATATTGATGAAAAAATTATTTTTTTCTTCCAAAGCAGTTAGAAGTTGCCAATTAAAAGGGAAATTTATAAAATTATAAAAACAGCTACATTGTTAAAAGTTCCGAATCAAATGACGGTAAAATGTACCGGCAGACAGGGTAGCACCGTTACGTTTTACTGTAAAATCCATTTTTACCGGTTATGTTACGGAATAAAAAATTATGATATACCGAATTTTTACATTAATTACCGTATAATCACTGAGTCACTATAGTTAAATAAATATTACTGTAAAAATTACGGTATAATATTTTACAATAAAAATGGATTTTATGATAAAAGGGATATTATGGATGATAGATTTGAAGTGCCTGTACTTCATGCCGTAATTTGATCCGGAATTTTTTATAGAGCAAGAAAGACAAATCTGTAACAATGTTCCTCAATTACTGCAGATTAATTATTTTCCTTAGTACTTAAAATAAGTAGTATTACAATGCAAAATGAAACATTTGAGTGCTGTTAAACCATTTATATTCATACCAAATCAGTAAATAAGCTATAATAATATATTTAATTTTATAAATATTCAATATTGTAAGAAATAATTTCAATGTCAATAAAGTTTTCATGATATTAACATTAAAAATGATTGCCCAAAAAGTTTGGATAAATAAATTTATGCAACAAAAAAAAGAAAAATATCCAAGAATTATTATGAGAAAACGAGAATTTACGCGGCGCATTAAAGATGTTTGCAATCAATTATAATTTTGCTTTGACAAATATTGTCTCCAGATAAATAAATAAGATATTAAAAATTGAAATCAAAGAGTTTTTATCAGTCGTAATATGTTGATAAAGGGAACCGCTTTTAACTGATATGATTTTTATTAACTTACCATTCCAGAGTTTTCCTCGATGATCTACACAATTATATATAATCCATTTGTCACACAATTAATTAAGTATCCAAACAATCTTCAAAAACTATTATCACTTAAAAATATTCGATAATAAATCTTTTCCAAGACATTCACTCACCTACAAAAAGAAAAAAAATGACATATAGTATTCCAATTTGGGAATGTTAAAATAAAGATAATTATGACATATAAAAAATTCAATGTTATACAATAATTTGTTATTAAATGTAAGACTTTCAGCAATTGTAAATATCCTTAAGAAGACGCTACATCGCGGAAGAAATTGTGGAGGAATCAACGAACTACTAGGTTTAAAGTAGAGAAGTTTCTGTGTACCTGTCGAACCTGTAAGCTTCTATACCAAACTTGAAGTGTAACTTGAAACGAATTGTTGTACCGCTTTTTCATTTTCTCATCTTTAGTTTGACTTCTGTGATCCTGTATGATGTTAATTACGACTGAATTTTCATTGACTTCAAAATGTTGCGTGTTTAAATCACGTCCGGGTCACCACTTATTTTTGGCGAGATAGATTACGTGTATTTTATCATCATTTGAAATGTATCAATCGTCAGCGAGAAAAAGTAGAAGTGAAAAAATTAAAATTTAACTTAACCTTAATCAACATTATAATAGGACCCCAGACGTCAAACATAAAGCGAGACTAAAAAGTTAATACACATTTCATTGATTGATTGACCTTTCATTGATCATTGTCCCACATTAAGACTATTAAGACATGGATCCCAGCAGAGTAAATCATAAAATTTAAATTGCTGGAAAAATGCTTTCAAAATGGATAAATTACTACAGGATAACTTCCCCACATCATTATCCTAAGAAATCCTGCCATAATTTGTCTGCATTTTAAAAACATTTTTTCGGCATTGAAACTTGCAATTTACTCTGCGTTTACCTGAACTTCTTAAATTTTAATTGATTATGAAGTTAAAAAAGAATTTTCCATTAAGGATTTCTACACCAGAGCGCCCTCTTGAGTTGCTTTAAGCAGTAATAAATTTGCTTGTAGTTCAAATAACTTTATCAAAATTATAAATATTTGTTTTAATACTTATACTTAGATGTCATTTAAATATGCAAAGTTGTTCAGAAAAATACATCTGAAGATAAAATCATTAAAAGAAATCAATAATTTAATCACTTCATATGAGCAAAAAATAGTGCAATATTTAATCGGGGCAAACAAGAAAAGGAACAAATTTCAAATAAACGGATTTTGTTTGAAAACGTACCGGATTTACCCGCATATGTAAATTAAGCGCGCTAATTCCAACGATCCTTTCGTTCCCATGCCACGCCAAAAACCGCAATCTTAATTGCCTTTTTTTTAGTACACTCGTTGCTAGCAAATGTATGTAATGTGCTGAAGCATTCTTTACAAGCACCGAAATAAATATTTAAGGAAACACCCAAGTGTGTACTCGCGAAAATAAAAATTAAAACCAAAGCAAATCATTGTATTTATGTATTTGAATAGAACAAAGTGATTTAAAGTGAGGGGAAATTATTTGAAATGATCCGAATGATTTACTGAGGTGAGATGATTCAAAGTGCTTCGAATTATTTCACCTCGGTAACTTGAATTACTGATTCAAATCACTGACTGATTCGAATAGCGACATCAATATCAATAATAAAAAATGACAACAAATTCTATATATTTCCCAGAATTAACAATAACTAATATGGCTTATATATATAAAAATAATAGCTACAATTATAATTTACCCTCCAGTTTCTATTTCTAAGTATTTATGGAATAAATGTATATTTTGCAGCATCGATTTGAAATAAAAGCAAATTAAAGCTACTAGATTCCTGGAATAACTGTAATTTTAATTTGTTCGAGAAAAAAAGTGTTTAAATCGAGACATTTTACTTTATATTTTATAACCGTCGTTGATCAGACGATCCAATTTAGAGTTAATGACTACAAATTTCCAACTCCGTAGCCTTGAACCCAATCCAGAAGACAAGGAAACTCCTGGATCAAATATTAGGAGAAATTTACCTTCGTGGAGGACTTTTTGATGGAACTAATCCGCAAGCGTTGCATAGAAAGGAAAATCATGAAATCCTCCTACGGTTAGCCTGACGGCAATTGAACTCTGACTCATGATCCGTCTACCACTGAGGATAATTTACGTCAAAAGTGTGGTTGGTGCGAGCCAGGTGATGAATTCTTATCTACCAGCCATCACTGGCATTAGAACCCGGTTCACCTCATTTAAATGAGAGCGCTCTATCCCCTGAGCCACCACAACTCTAATCGAGACATTGAAACATTTTATTCAAATCAAGTAACCCGACTCAGTTTCAGGATGTTTAGTTAATCAAATCAGTGAATGATGAATCAGTAGACTCCTACTAGAGAGGAGGCGTCAGCCCGAGCCCGGAAGCTCGGGACCTACTTCATTGAAAAAATTGATTTGGAACCACTACTTAAAATAAAATGTTTAACAAAAACAATAAGTACGAAAAAGATAAATCCTATTAACATGAACAGCTAAAATACTATATTAGAATTATATTAACAGCAACAAAAAAAAAATCTAAAGTAAAACATAGCAGAAAACGAAATTCTATTAAAAAGCAACGAATTTACTATATTTGAGAGTACTATAAAATAACGCAAGAAAAACATACATCAATATATTTAAAATGATATTAAAATAACTAATATCGCATTTTTTACGGAAAGGCAAAAACAGTACAGTGGTTTTAAAATTATTTTTTTAAACATTGACTTAACCTTTTAATGAGAAGCAAATAAAATTCAATGTCAAAATAAATTTAAAAAAGAAAAAAAGAAATCCCAGTCACGCTACATTTCACTATTATCTTTCAATCCGCTATCTTTCCCTTCATCTCTTATTATTTTCACATCACTCGACTTCGGCCTCAGATAATAGAAGCCGGCTTTCTTTTATAGTACACTACAACCACTTATTTAATATATGCGCAACCAGTGTATTTTGAAAAATACACAGCGCAACAAATCATAAGAACATTCATCAATATCAAAGTATTCTTGATCGCACGGGACAAAAGACCGTCGAAGATAAAATACATTTGGACGTCAGAGTGACTCACATAGTTTTCTATTCGTGACTCAACGTCAAAAGATGTTTGATCTTTTCAAGCATTATCGACAGAAGTTATCCTGGAACCGAGGCTATATTTAACTAGGAAATAACTTTCTTTTTTTTTTTTTTTACTCTTTTGTCTGCTCTTCGTCTTCTTCATTGTAAATGCTCTATTTTTTTCCCACACGTATTATGTTTAGAATTTTAAAAAGGTATTTTATTGTCTGCAAGATATGAAAAAGAAAATGGTTTAATCTGAATGCAGACGATAAAATTCGAATTCTTTTTAAATCTCATCACTAATTTGAATGTATAATTTATGAGTACGATTCGATTTAAATGAGTTCTTTATTCAAGGAGTTAAATCTTGTTAAGCCAGTAGCTTACATTTAAGGTGTTGCAATAAATATTAATTGTATGTAATGCGTTCAATTGTTTTTCTCCTCGTACAATATTTTGTTTGCTTTGTTTCGGAAATGAAAGAGAAAATAAAATAAATTGATGCGAAAATATAAAAAATAAAGTTATAATTTTCTGAAATCAAAGTTCATGAGGTATATTGTCTAAATATAAAAACTAAAATAAATACTGATAATTTTCATGAATAATTATGATTTCATAGTTGTATCAATTAAAAAAGAAAGCGGGATTGAGCTTTAGAAGAAAAATATGAATTAACAAATAATTTATTTTTGCAGGATTTTTATTTACCTTCACGGTACTTTTTTACATAAGTCTAATAGTAATATAAAAATATTTTAATAAATAAATTAGTTTGTTTAAAGATAAGAATGTCTAAATGAACTGTGAATTAAAACATATAATAATAATAATAATTAATTTATCTAAAAGTACGCATACTAAAATGGAAATTATAATATTTATAACCATAATGATGATCCTGCCCATTTGACTTAACTATTCCTTACTTTCTTTTGTTCTTGTAACAACTATTTTCTTCTTCGCTATAGTTCACATCACAATTGCGAACTATAAATAATATTTATTAATATTAAATCTGAAAAGATCTTTTTCAAAGATATCATATTTAGTTAAAAGGAAATAAATATTCAACATTCGTCTTTACAAAATGAAGCTCATGTATTTTAAATTACGGCCCAATCCTGCTGCGTTTCATACAATTGCTCTAAAACTGCGCCAAATTTATCTTTTAAGATAATCGGCACAACAATAGATCAAGGGCGGATACAATAAGCGAAAGTGGAATGCAAAGAAAGAAGAAAAAAAAACAAAGAAGGAAGAGCGAGAGCTCGTCTCTCCTGTGGTTCGTCTCCGGAATTTGGGAGACAGGAGAAAAGGGATCGATCCGGTGAATGACCGCCGCAGACTCGGCACATCGATCCGGCTTCTGGGTTTCGGGAAAAGGTCAATTCAACATGAAATCTCATTCAGAAAACGGCGCTTTTGTTTGGGGAAACTTTAACCATATTACAGATCAGCGACCGAACTTTTAGATTATGATCAAAGAGAGGACAGACTTTTTTACTGTTGGGTAACAGCTGTAGCTTCTGAGCGCATGCTCAAAAAACCGCAAAGAAAAGATTAATTTTTGAAATAACTATCTTTAGACAAAAGTGGAGAGTGATTAAAAGCAAGAGAAGTATTACTCGTAAACTGCGTTAATGTTTTTGGTATCTAAACAAACATTGGCATAAATCAGCGGTTCTAAAAAAGTGTTCCACGGAACCCTAGGGAACACAGGGGTTCTGAGATTGAGGATGTGTTTGCGATATGCAAAAACGTGCATTGAAAACGCTTCAGAAACATCATTCTTATAAAGTTACAGGATTGGAAAGTCCGCTCAACATTGCCAGGGGTCTGTCCAGACATTTTGTGAAAGGTCCGTTTTCGTAAAATTGTGAAAAAATGACTCGTAATTTGTGAATATAAAATAAACGTTAAGTCACATTTTTTCAACCAGGGTCCGCTCTTGTGAATTTGTGCAAATAGGGTCCGTTATTGCAAAAAAACTTTTTCAACGAGTTTTTAAATAGTAAAGACATACAAGATTATGCTCAACACTGTAAACAGGGGCTGTCCAGACAATTTGTGAAAGGTCCGGTTTTCGTGAAATTGTGAAAAAATTACTCACATTCCTTCAACCAGGGTCCGCTTTTATGAATTTGTACAAATAGAGTCCGGTTATTGCAAAAAACTTTTTCAAGCAGTTGTTAAATTGTAAATAGACACAAGATTATGCTCGGCACTGTAAAATTATAATTAAAAAAAATAGTTTTTCAAAAATAAACAGAAATTGCTGCTTCTAAATTAGAGATGCAACATACAAATATTTGGTATTTAGCCTATACTGCTGAAAGCAGAATATTAATTTCGGACGAATAATGGAAGAATCGTCAGCCGAAGACAAAACTTAATGCGTTTACATCCATCTTTCTTGTTTTCTGCCCTGGAAAGGGTTTATTCGATTAAGAAAATAATAATGATGTTAAAAAATTTGTGAAGGGTCCGATTAAGAGATAAATTATTTTGTGAAGGGTCCGTTTTTAAGTTAAAATATTTTGTGAAGGGTCCGTTTTTATGAAAAGATATTTTGTGAAGGGTCCGTTAACGGACCCAAATTTCTTCTAAACAGACCCCTGATTGCACAAAATGTAATTAAACTACAGACGGAAGGAATAGTTGTCTGTGCACCTGGAGATAAAGTTATTTCTAGATTATTGAACAACCGATTTCTATATGCATGAATCACATTGAAGCACGACAATGGCTTGTGAAATAGTCTTTTTTAACTAATATATTCGATAATTACAAGTCGGAGTTCCACTAGGAAGAAAGTCGATACTTTAGGGTTCCATAGCAAAAAAAAAAAAAAATTTAAAATAGTCGGCATAGATAATGATGGGGAAAGAAAACTGTTTTCTTCGTTTCAGTTCTTAAGATATTGGATATCAAAGTTCAAAGCTTTGGATATTAAAATAATGTCGTCAATTTAGTTTGGCGCCACGTAAAAACGCAACTACTGATTTCAATATTACTTGCCACTATAACATGTAATTAACTCGTTCAGATGATTTATTAACATAATTACTGCTATTAAATTAACTGACACCTTTGCAATGAATAATTTATGTAGTTTATTTGTGTTATAATTAAATTTAATTATTTGTCTCACAAAAGGTATTTGTCTATGCAATAATAAACTGCATTGTTAAATAATTATTTGTACTTAAAATTGATTTAATATAATAATAAAACTCGCAAAAATATTTTTTCAGAATCAATTTTACTCACTCTAAATTTAAAATACGCCGTTATAAATTTAACTTATTCCAAATTCATTTGTTGAAATAAGTTTTAAATATTTAATTACCTGTTAAAACAGAAAAATTAAAACTATCTGTGGTTTTAAATCTAGCTAAATTATATTTTAAATACAAATATGTGACTTAAATAAACAAAGTAACGGAAGATCAAATTATTAAATAATTTACATGCGATTACGAAATAGTTTTGAATAATTACAGTTAACAAGGCCTGACTGTTATGAAAACAGAGGGTGGTACGCAAAAGAATATTTTGCATCAATACAATTCGTTGATTAGTTAATAACCGGAAATAACGACAACGCAAGGTCGGGTTACGCTAAATAGGAACACACACCATTATTGTTCCTATTGTTTTGTAGTAACTGTACTTATCCTATTGCTAAATGATTTGCTATTGTTCGCATATTTTCAGTTCCAAGTTGAAAACAACAATATGAAATTTTAAAAACATGTAGGAATTTTTCATTCAGAAATTTTAGTTCGCAAAATTTTCACGTTAAAACGGACAGTTTACAAAATATTTTAACTTATCAGAAAACTTTTCTTTTTAGATACGCATTTATCACAAAATTCATCTTTGGAAAAATAGGTAGTTTATTGACGTCGCACTAGAGCTGCGCAATGGGCTATTGGCGACGGTCTAACATCCCTGAAGATGATCCGAAGACATGCCATCGCAATTTTGAGAGAAGGGATGGCTCCACTGCTTTGGTAGCCCGACGACCTGAGCGCGAGGTCGAGCACTTTACGGTAGAACAGTTTAACGAGGACCGATATCACGCACCCTCGGTCCCTACGCAGGCTGATCAAAGTGGTCACAAACCCGCTGACTGACCACAGCCTTGACTTCGGTGTTCTACTGGGAACCGTGTCTTTACTATCAGTCTATTGCGAGACCTTGGAAAAACAGCCATGGGTTCATTATTTTAAATCAACAACCTCATAAAACAAGATGGACATTTTTTTTTCCTCACAAAAATGACCATGACCGATTCGACCGAAATTTTAGTAGAGGTTGAGTAAATTATGAGCAAATTTTCACAAATTTATAAAAACAAGACCCTTTAACCAAAAACCTGAACATACCACTTATTTCAGTATTTTTATTATTATTATTTTACAATATCCCAAATAAGACCCTATTCTCACTAAGTCGCAAAATAAAAACCAGATTTTTCATAAGGATTGAAATGACCCCTACCGGCAATAAAACCCCCTCAAAAACGCTAATATTTCACCTCAGTTTTTCTCACAAAATAAGACGGTACCGTCAAAACAATGAAATATTAAATTTAATTAATGAAGCGTATTCTAAAATGCAAGCAATCATATACATCACCGAACTGTGAAATCGAATGAATAACATGCGTTTGTATGCAAATATCGCGCGGGTACAAATCATTTCGCAATAGTTATGTTGGAATAGTCAAGTCATGTCTGAGTAAAACCATAGAGGTAGAATAATCTTTGTCGGATTATTTTTCTTCTGGTTTTTCATTCAGAAGAAAAACCACAAAATTCCTTACAAGGTTTTTCAATTTGATTTCAGGGTTAAAAAGGAAGAGGTGAATCATATAAAGTGGGAAAGTAAACAATTTCAATTTATGCAACTTCCTTTCTTACTTATCAACGCAATCGCATCCTCTGCCAATTCATTCCTTTCCGTTTCGCGGAATCAATTTCATTTTTCATCTTTCGTTGAAAAGCTCTCTTTGATCAAATAAAATAACTTTCTTTTATAATTTAGAAAATTCATATTTTATAAAGTAAAATTCATAAAATGATTTTTTGTGAAAATAATTTTTAAAGGAATAGAGAGTATGGTGGTGAATATTTTTATTTTATTCCAACTTTTGTGATAAGGAGGCATGATTTCCGATAGTTTAATGAAAGCGTGATTTATTGTAAATGCAAATTAAACATTGCTTTGGTGAAAAATTGATTGTTCGCAGATCAAACAATAATTGCTTTAATTTAAGAAATATTAGCCAAAAATAAAACTAAATTGAAAAGAAAAAATAGTAAGCATCAGACGCCGATAATAAAGATGCATTTTCAAAAAAAAATTTTTTTTGGTTAATTAATAACTGAATTGTTACCAACGGACATAAAATAAAACTTTAAAAAAAAACAAAGCCAACCCCGTGTAATTAATATTGAATTTTAAATGATTACGCTATATAGGGTGCCGGTACTTTTTATCGTAAAATCCATTTTTACCGGAACAATGTTACAGAACAAAAAATCCGATATACCGTAATTTTTACAGTAATAATTATCGGAAAATCACTAAGTAATAATTACCGGAAATTCACACGAATTAATTAAAAATCCCTGAATCACTCGAATTAATTAAAAATCACTGAATCACTCGAATTAATTAATAATGTGTGTAAAATTTACAGTATAATATTTTACGGTAAAAATTTATTTTACGGATGATAAAGTAAAAGTGTCTGTACTTAGTACCGTAATTTAAACCGGAATTGTTTACAAATGTGTATGTACAACCATATGAATATATAAGCAGGCCAAGTCATGATAGACTAAGACATGGTCACAAAGTTTTGGTTAACACTTCGTACTCAGAAAATATGAATCATGAAATTGAAGCAAAGACTCATATCGTACAAATTTGGTAACGGTCTTAAGAAAGTATTAAGTTGAAGTACATTCCAGATTAAATTGAATGTTAATATTATGTTATCATGTATACGTCGTATAAACTAGCATGGTAATATGGTTCAGTATGGTTCATTACAATATTAGCAAATCAAAATGATATTAGGATAAATATTTTTAATGGAGTTTTCCATTTATTTCATACTTAAGGCTCCCGAAAAAAATGGCTGAAATCTTCATAGTCGTTCCAGCAACACATATTTTATTTTATTTTCGCTGTTTGTCCAAATATGGCTATGCAATTCTCCTCCCCCCCCCAAAAAAAAAAAACAACTTAGGATGTTTCATGAGTATAATACGTAAGAAATGAACGAGAATAGAAGCCGAGCACATTACAGAATAAATCCGAACGATTTGATTCTGTCTAACATTTCAACCTTCCTTCCAACTTGTGAGGAAACGCCGGGGCCATACCTGACTAAAAACTATTAGGGAAAAAAAATTAAAAATTCTGTTTTCATAAGTTGTTTTTAAACTTAAGTATAATTTTCATCTCTAAATTCGAAGAAATCTTGTGAATAAAAGTCACCTGAATTTAATGGTTTTCACATTATGCGTGTCCTCGGATAATTTGGAGCATTTCGATCGGACTTTCGTCACGTCACCGCCCCCAACCCTCTTAATGTGGGTCACGCGGACCACAGCGCCATTGTGACGCGACCCACGCGTCTGCCGCCGAAACTGATCGAAATGTAAACGCTAGCAAGCAGAACGGCACCGAGACACGCATTTGTCAAAACAAGAGACACCTTCAAGTCAAACCCTTTCACTCTTAATGTCCCTAACCCTTTCCCAAATTACCTGGGAACACAATTTCCTCATCAGCATCATTCCTTGATCCCATGGGATCATTTGATCTCATTGATGCGGAACCGGTTGAGGAGGGAGATGACTTACACACAGTTGCAAACCTCCAAGTTCAAGAATGGAACAGTAGAGGATTTATATGCTATTTCCTTTTGTTTTAAATCTATTTTATTGTTAATAACTAAATTTTAGACCTAAATTCTGTGGAAAAAATGCTGTTTTTTAAAAATGGGGAAGATTTTCTTAGAATGTATCAGAAAAATGTGAAAACTAAAGAAAAAATCAGTGATTTTACACTTAAGTTAAAACAAAATCACTTTTCGTATTCACTATTAGAAAAATCAATTCTACGTTCAACTATAATATCGATCATTTAAAGCACAGCATTATACAAATTCATCGCTACCTTAAATGAACAATGTACCTTAAATGAACAAAGTAACTTAAATGAACTATGTTTCCGTTCAAGTTGAACCATAGCCTTTCACCATATAATTCTCCCATGATTACAGACTCCAAAAGGTTATCTGGATCTACAGACTGCGAGAAGTTGCCAATCTTAAATTCAACTTTTACCTTGGAAAATACTATAGAGATGTTTTTAATTCATAATAACGCTTTTACTCATAATTTTAAAACTTTAACTACTTAAAAGATATTGTTTTTTACGTTTCCTCCCCCCCCCCCGCAAAAACAGGACCCTGACAGAAATAACTAAAATCTAGGATAACTTTAAATACCAAAACTTAATAAAGATTTTACACAAATTAAAAAATAAATAAATAAAAAAAAAAAACGGGACCTTTTACAAAAAGTTTAAATACCACTGATTTTCCTGTTTTTCAAAAATCAACAAAACTAACTATGAGTAAATTTTTTACAATTTCACAAAACAGGACTTTTCACAAAAAAAACGTTATTATAACTACTGCTTTTTTCTTCCGCTAAATAACCTAGAATCCTACATTGCAAAAAGTTGCCAAGATTTACAGACAGCTAAAAGTTGCCAAGATTTACAGACTGCAAAAAGTTGCCAAGATTTACAGACTGCAAAAAGTTGCCAAGATTTACAGACTGTAAAAAGTTACTTCAACCACAGACTTCAAAAGATTTGGCACTCGTCAATTTAACTTCAACTTTGCAAAATACATGGAAAAAATTGTCGAAACAAAAAAAAATCTTTGAAATCAAACGTTCCCCTGCTAACATCACTATCACTTTTCTTCCAACAAATAACATGGGACTATAGCTTTTCAGTTAGCTCCTTATAAGATGACTTGACGATATGACATTAAACCGGTTAAAAAACAGTCAGCTTAATGCAGTTCAATGAAAGTTGAGACAAAATAAGAAAAAACTTCTTCGAAACACTTTTTTATTCAAACATTTTAATTTGATGACTTAATTATAAGCAAGGGCGTTACTTTAATGTTGTTGAACACAAAAAAAAATGGATTAATTGTTTGGTGATAATAACAAAAGATTATATGATGCAACAAAAACTAATTAATTTTTTTCGTACAATTTAATGAATATTAATAACTTATTTATCATTTTATCAATTTAGCTCTCGTCTTACGTGATTTGTGATTTCGATCAAATTAAAATAAGACTGTTTATGATGCTGTGGGTATACTAAATTATATCAATTTATTAGAGAGTAATTATATACTAAATGAAAGCAGAGAATAAATAATGCAGTAGAAAGAAGTTGAGCACCAAAATTTCATAAAATACAAAGCGCTAGCTTATATATAGCGTTATATTTATATATCTTTATTAATCCAAGAGATTGCAAGTTTCTTCCTAAGAAAAAAAAAACGAAACCAGAAAAATAATTTTCTTCTAGCCCAAGTGGAAGAAATGTAAAAAAAAAAAAGAAAAAACTATTTTTTTTAAAAAAAATGTGAAATATCAAAACATTTTTTAAATAGATTGTATTTATAACCTATTTTAAAAAATCGTATTAGTATCTAAGATATTTAATATATTAGTTTCTAAGATATTTAACATATCATTTTTAAATACAAGTAAAAACTGAATCGCAACAAATGAAAAAAAAATAATAAATATCGTAAAACCTTACTTTATAATTATATAAAGAACTGTTAAAACACCATAATCAAATGTTATAAATAATACAAAATTTTATTATTAAAAACTGTTAGTGAAATAGTAAAAACAGTTAGTAATTTTTTTTTTTTTTAATTTTAAAAGAGTTGATATGAAAAACTTTTAATTTTCATGTATTAGTGTATATAAAATTTACTTTGTTTAAAGCTATTGATAATATTCTTTGCTAAATAATTTTGTTGGCGGTTTTTACATTTTCCCATTTGATTCAGTTTTATCGATTTCGTCCCGTTTTTCCGGTTTTTCCAGTGTTCTGGAAGAAATAAGTTTCTTCTGGACATAATGCTAACCATGATTTATCCAATTAAAAATCAACCGCATCAATTCATTAAATATGCACTACATAGAAAAATCTCCAAAAAAATTACAATAAACAATAAATTCGATAATAAGAAAAATAAGAAATCGTATAAAATGGGCAGGGGTGATTGTGAGTCCAACTCAAAAATCCCGAGTAAATTCTTTGAGTAAAATCATTAATGAGGCATTTCAAAAAATGAATGTCTTTATAAATTTAAATCATTGATATTTTCACTTCATGAAATTCTAAATAAATTATACGCAGCATAATTTAAATGAATAATTATGCATAAATTTACTTTTATCTCTAATCACATTTATTATTCTACCAGAAAAAATATTTATAAATGAAAAAAATGCCAAGTATAAATTCTAGTTCTAATATTTTTAAATAAAATAGACAAGAATTTTTATGCATAAATATGATCGATGATTCCTTGAAACTTCTGGATCTTGGATTTTCCGAAATTTCCGGATCGCGGTCACCGAAAAATCCGGATTTTTTCCGGAGCACAATCACCCCTAAATGGGGGGAAAAATCGATGCTTATCCAACTAAGGTATTCCCCCATCTTCGCATTGATGCTTAACAAAAAACAAAGTATACAAAACACAGACAAGTGCTTTTTCTTTAGAAAAGTAATTTAATAGCTCTCTAGATTGCAATATGGTTCTTTTCAGCCTGTCCATTACTCAAATGGAAAAGCGGGGCGGATACTCTCAGACGGCGCCTATCAGTCTGCCCGGGCACTCATTTTATGAGTCAGTGTGGAGAGCCCTACTATCGTCTGTGTTTTTAGAATGTCTCTCCTAAAAAAAGAATGCTCGCATAGACCCCTTTTTTCAAGCGTCTGGCCAAAAAAACTTTGTTCTAATTTTATCAACGACCGGACTTCTGTCATTGAGACAGCAAATTGTGGAAAGAAAAGTTAGATTTACTTAAGTAGTTTGGTGATCACTTTAGACCGCCGCTGAAACTATGTCAGTTGAAAAAAAAGAGGGGCGTTGAGATTTAGGGTAATGACCAATGATTTGCCGACTAAGCAACTATAATTAAGGGCTTTTATGAATTTTGTATCACATTACAAGGCAATCTTTTAAGGATAAAATTACCAGATATGACCAATCCTGTTTTGGTGAATTTGAGGTGGGAGGGAGGGAAGACTCAAATAATTTTGTGAATCTAAATTAGAGTTAAGCAACGTGTTCTTTCAGTCAGGGTCCCTTATTGTGAATTTGTTAACGACCATAAAATAACAGGAAAGAATCGTGGCGCCTCAAGGGATAGAGAGTTCGCCTTCCAATGAGGTGAGCCTGGTTCGAATCCCAGTGATGGCTGGTAGATACGAACTTCGCTTTCGGCTAGCACCGATCACAATGCTGACGTAAAATATCCTCAGTGAGAGACCGATCATGGGTTAAAAGTCCCCTATCCATTAGGCTAACTGTGGGCGGTTTTCGTAGTTTTCTTTTCCATGTAAAGCAAATGCAGTTCCATCAAAAAGTCTTCCACGAAATCAAATTTCTCCCACTGTTAGATCAAGGAATTCCCTTGTCTTCTAGATTGGGTTCAAATTTACAAGGCTACGAAATTAAACGCAAAATTGGGTTGGCTGTTCAACGACGGTTATAAAAAAATATGAACAACACCAAAGGCATTTTTTATTTATTTATTACATAGTGACATTTTTTAAATAATTTTGCGTTAAAATAAAATTTTTGGGAATAAAATTGATTTATAAAAAAGATAAATAAATGAATGAATGAATTATTTAGCTGAATGAATTATCTAAGACCATAATTTTTCGTGAAAAGATTAGGGGGGTGCGATTTTCAAAATTTAACCTACTGAAAAGAGTCGGTCATAAACTATGTCGGTCATTATTTCTATGAAGTTGAAAAGTAGAAATATAATTTCGTCCCATTTTAAATTAATAAGAACACAAATAAAGAATTATTGTAATTAGTTAGACTTATAATATACGGTATTCTTGCAATTAGATAGACTTAAAAAATAATAAATAACATTAGATACATTATAAAGATAAATAATTTGATTGATGAACTGTTCTGAAAAGAAACAATTCTGAAGTTCTAATTGAACATAATTAATTTTGCTTTAAAATAATATACGAAATATAATTTTAGCAAACTCACAAAAAAAGAAGGGAAAAAAACCTAATACATTTCAAAAATAATTGTTTTCCTTATTCTTTAAAAAAAAGTCAAACGATATTTCATAAAAATTAATTTATGTTTATACAGTGTAACTTATTTGTGATATAAAATAAACATGAATAAAAATATTAAAAAACAATAATAATCAAAACAAAACTGCATCTGGAACATGTCCAACTGTCACGGAAGTAAAGATAACATGATGAATTACAAGGATGCTAGACTGATTGTTGGTTTTCCAGCATGCATACAACTTCTGCCGAGAAACAAGTTTTACAGAATTTTAGAGGACACCGTTCATGGTTTCAACTATTTTGCTGTTCATGGTTTTAACTATTTTGCTTTCTTTTTTTAAAGCTGTTAACTTCTTAAACTTCTTCTCGTAGTCCCCTTTTTCTAAAAAATCTAAATCTCGTTAATATTTTCGTATAGAATTTTGATTTCATTAAATTTAATTTTCTTAAACATCCTAAAATTCGATAAGACAGAGTTTAAGTATTTTTTTTTAAAATTAGTAAATACACTAACGAAATAGTATTTCTTTATTATTTGCTTATAAAAGTTTTTCGAAAAAATGTAACGAAATGCAATAATGTTACATTGTTTATATATTATGTAAACATAACACTTCAACGATTAATTTTAGCTTTAATTACTAATTCATAGTAAACGAAAAAGAGTTTTTTAAACAAAATAAAATGCAAAATCAAACACTCCCTTTCCCGCAAAAGGCACATGCCCAAAAACAAATAAACCAAAGGTAAAGTTAATTAAAAAACGAAATAAATAATGACAATAAAAATTAAAATGCAATAGAATAAACATTCTTTTTTTTTTTTTTTTTTTTTTTTTTTTTTTGGAAATATAAAAAATATAATCTTAAGATATTTAACAAAAAAAAAATTTTTTGTCCAACGTAGCTTACGTTTAATATAAAAAAGAAAAAAGCGAAAATTAAAACAAAATTCAAATTCGATAAACTCCAGCTGTCAAGAAAATGAACGTGACATAATTCCTTACTGAAAGTTGGTTTCTTTACGCATACAGCACTTCTACAAAACAAATTTAACAGTTTTTGAAAAATGATTTCTATTTTGCTCTATCCACCAAGTTGATTTTTTTTTTTTTTTGGTAAATCAGAATTAATAAAAATTTTCTTATTGGCAAATTCTTTTTTAAGTTGTCTCAGACATAATATAAGCTGCTGTAAAAACTAAGAAACGTAAATCTCGGTAAAGTTCTAAGTTGCTATTAAAAGATTCTTTTTCAAAAAAAAAAAAAATTTAAGTCATTTAACACAATTAATAAATTACGGTCTCCATAACATCTGACGTATGCAAGATTTGTAATTAGGAAATAATTTTAAATTGCAATAATAATTTTGATTCATTCTATGAGCATAAAGCATAAGTTCAAGATTCGCTTTCTGTAAATTCAAAATAATTAGTTTAAAAGTGCTTTATAATTTTCAGAGTAATAAAACTCTTTCGAAAAGCAAAGATAATCTTAATTTTAATTTGAAAAACTTTATTTTTTTAGTAGGATAGTCAAAACTTTTTAGAAATATCAAAATTCAGTCCAAGCAAATTGTAAAAAAAAAGCTGAAATATGCTATAAATTATAAAAAAATTATTTTAGGATTTTAGACTAAAATATAAAAAAGAAATAAAAGGAAAAATCGAAAAAACCAATTTTACTGCGTCGCCCCTTAAAAAAAGTCCTCGAATATAACTGACCTTTACTCCTAGCCTCCGGAAAATAAGGAACATGCTATTTAAAACAAAGAAAAATTTACAATGTAAAAACGTTCACCTTTAAAAAATATCGTTTAAATATATTAAACAAAACAAATTTTGTTTTTGTGTATTGTAATTTATTTTTAATTTAAAATTAGTACAAAAAAATTGATTTAAAAAAAAAACGATAAAAATGCCGCTGCAACAGAAGTAAAAGATAATACCGCAAAATGCAATAATGCTATACTGAAAGTTGGTTTTCCAGCATGCCTGCAACTCTTGCTTGAGAAACTAGTTTTACAGAACTACTTTTTAACAGGCTTCACAGCAAAAGTGGAAAGACATATTTAACTTTTCTTTCTTTTTTATTTAATTCTAAAGTAAAAACTCTATAAATGTTTTGTTTGTTTATAATTTATAACATAAAAGAACCAATTTAAAAATACTCATGAGCAAGATTTTATTTCCGAATATTTTTATTTTATTCACTATTATCCGATTCATTGTAAAACATCTTTTATCTATTTTTTGATTGTATTACTTAATTTTCATTCATCAATTTAGTTATTAGCTTATTTTTCGTTTGTCATTATCATCATTATTATTAGAGAAACAAATCGTGAATTTATGCTTCAAGATTTAAGCTTATGCTTAATGATTTATTTGTGCTCATGCTTCTATAAGGACATTAAGATGTTGAAAAGTCTATTTAATTTTGCAAATTCTACAGAGACAGTAGCTTAATTATTATTTCAAATGTTCTTAAAACAACCTTTCTGTACATGAATTTTGTTGAAATTTTTAAGTGAGATGAACGAATCTTTAATATTTGTTGAGATTTGCATTTATAAATTATAACTGCAGATGTTAGGCATCATAAACAAAGAAAGAAATTATCATTAATCGTCTTTGTTTCATCTAAATTATTCGTCTAAATAGTTCATATAATAATTTACATCGATTAATTTCAAGAGAGTTTTCGTTAATATATAATCAAAACTATCTTGAAATAAATACTATATTTATCTTTTACAGCACTTTATGTTGCAGTCTCAGTTCATAAACTATTGCATTTAATATTAAGATATTTGTTATACACGTTTTATTTATTTTTATTCTGTGGGAAAAATTTACAATTGAACTAAATTAAATCTTAATATTTAAAATTTTGTATAATAAACTTAACTTTGCTGCGATTTTTATTTATAAATTTCGGCAGTAACTAATATCAATGTAATAAAACTTATTTGAATCCAGGGTTGGGTTTTTGACGTCAAAAAGTGGTTTTTGACATGACAGGGGTATAATACTGGTTTAAACCGTCAAAAACCCGTCGAAAATGTCAAAAACTGAAGTTTGCCAAGAAAATATATTTAACTTCAAAACTACCAACAGTTGCCATGCATTATATTGAAATTTAATTATACTATAGGTAATCAGCAGGTTTTAAAATATTTTTTTATTAAAATTAAGGTAAAATAACAGATTTAAAATCTCAGAAATTTATATTCAAATGCATGTGCAGAAAAATTTTGCACAAAAATTGTTTAAATATTTATATTTAAAAAAAAAAAATTTTTCTTTTTGATACTTAAGAAAATTAAAAGTTTATTACTATGCATTTTTGACATATAAGGAACATATAACTAATATTTATAAGGAACTTACAAGTTATGTTGTATAAATACAAACTTGATATAAGATACAAGTGTATAAAAAAATTTTTTTTAATGTTATACCGAATATCTTTATTATCAGTATGTTAATTTGAATTTAAAAGTAGTTAAATTTATGAATAATGATAAATATAATTCATATTGTTTATTATATTTATTTATAATTATTACACTTATCATTTTAAAACAATTTTTATCTCTTAATTTTTTTTTCTCCACTTGTATTAAGAATACAAATAATGCATATCTTGAAAGCAAGAAGTAATTATTCAACAGCTGAATATTTAGATATTCAACAAAACTACATCGTATTCAGCAAAATGAAATTCACAAGTATTTGGATAAACTAAATTTTCAGCATAGTAAATGAATAGGCTGAATATACTGTAAATCGACACTAACTACTCTGTGTATTTAACAGAAAGCACTTAAATTTGTATTGTCTTATGTTAAAAAGATTATTAAGAAGATTTAAAAGAATATTAAAAAGATTTTTCTTTAAAAGAAGATGTCTAATGTACAAAACTGCTAATGTTTATCTTTAAAAATGTCTAATTTTTAGTATAATCTATACTATACACTAAATTTGGTTATAAATAAATTTCTTAATAATATCACTGCAGATTTTCAATAACACATGAAAATGAATACAGAATATTACAAAAGATGTGAGTTTTAATAACACATGAAAATGAATACATAATATTACAAAAGATGTGAGTTTTCAAAAGTACAAGATTTTGGTTACTATTCAAAATATAAGTGTTTCTTCAAAATTTTAAATTTATTTTTTCTAGAACATATTTAGAAACACTATCCTTTAAAAAATATATAAATTTTATGTATTAATTAAATTTCACATATGAATATAGGTTTTTGACATTTTCGACATTTTTGACAGTGAGGTTTTTGACGTGACGGTTTAAACCATGGTTTAAACTGTCAAAAAATGTCACATGTCAAAAACCTGCCAACCCTGTTTGAATCATAGCACTATGCATAAATTCACAACGTACAACAGTTGTAAGCATCATAAATTAACAAAAAAATAACATTAATAATTTCTCTTTTATTTAAATAATGTTTAATTTAAAGTAAATTTTTGATAGTACTTCAAAAATAATACAACACGATAGCATTAAAGAATTACATATTTTTACTATGAATGTCAAGATATTTTCATTTAAAAGTTTTCGTAATCTATGTTTTATTTATTTACTTTATTTTTAGAGAGAAAAAGTCTAGCTGGTTTAAATAAAGCTGAAACATGTAGCTAAAAAAATACATTAGCTTCATCAACAAAATAAAAAATTATTCAACTTAAGTACATAAGTCCTTAATAATTAAGCTCAACAAATTAGTTAAATAACGCATAACTCATGATGATAGTTGAATTTCTTTAATTATTATCTCTTTTCGTCTGGTGAATCAGTAAAATATAATAGAACAGCAGATATAAGATGTTTTATGTCCCCCATATAAATTAGAATAAACCTCCCATAATAGAATTAGGATTTGATACACAGCTTTTTCTAATTTGATAACGAATGTGAAATATAACTATCACGTGAGTCAGAAATAAATAATTCATTCAGACTATGACACACCTAATCAATATTTACTTCGATTCCAATAAAATATTCCAATTTGCCCCCTCCTTCCCTACACAGCTGCCATCCCTACGATAATGCACCTGACGCGAAGGTCGACATCCCTAAACAGGTGGAAAGCGATTTTTTTCTCTCCAAACAACCAAGCGACACCGAGAGTGCGACACGTGTAAATAGAAAAGACACACAGTACAATAGTGCATAATTTCATTTTCCGACGATGATGTCGAATGTGACGTCACTCGCACAATGAGGTCGACAATCCCGAAAAGTTTTGGCCTCACTCCACCTATCCGTCTACATCCTCTCATTCACGCGTTGTTAAATCGAACGGGCGAACTAGATCCCACACTTGATTAAATCGACCTTCGCCTTGTAGACGTGAGTACAAAAAATACAGCGCAAAGTGTGTTTATTTAATAAAGGGATACAGCGATAAGATGCTGTATCTTAACTGACCCTGCTGCACTTTGTGGGTCTGATAGGGATAAATGAGGGATTTTTTTTCTTTTTCATTTTGAGTGGAGAGGGAGTGTTGAAAAGAGAAGGTGATGAGTGGGAAGGGGTTTTTAAACGTGGGAAATTTATTTCGCGAGTAATTAAATGTTATTTAAAACGATGTCGTGTAGGAGCTTTTATCTCGGTTTACAAGTGACAAAATGAAAGAATGGAATGCTTGGGAAAGAATTTTTAAAAAAAATCGATGAATGAACATAGATTATTTTTGAAAGCGGGGATAAAGATAAATTGCATTTTTAAATGGGGTTCTCTTTTTTTAATTATCTTGTGGATTTTTGCAAACACAATATTGCAGAAAATCGTATAAACTATGCAAAATGTTATACGATTAAATGTTGTAAACTATTTTGTAAGTGTTATAATGCAGTAGCAGTTATTTACTTTTCGAACAGTTTGAAGTGACAGTTCTGCATTTTAAAAAGTTGACTTTTACCTTACATAAAATTGGGATCAAAAATCATATTTTATCAAACCAGTTCAAATCATATTAATCAACGCAATGTAAATGATATGAAGATCATACAAAAGCTCATTAAATTCTCAGCTTATGTGATTATTTTTTAGAAACAGAGTTGACAAAATATTTGTATTTCAGAAGACTGAAGCACGGATAAGATTAAACGATGCAGATTATTTTCGAACCACAATTAGTATAACTTGGAACCAATGAGCAAGAATATATCTTTACTTAATTAGATCAATAGTCAAGTTCGCTATGTTTTACGTTGATTCGTGGCATCATAAAGTTTTCAGTTTGTCGTTTTAGTTAGTTTTAATATAATCATCTCAAAATTGATTTCGTTCAGTAGTAGTAACAAAACAATCATAATCAAACCTTACAAGAAATGCCTAAGATATTATTTTCTTCGAGCAAATGGGTATTTACGCCGTATGAGCTATGAAATTTTTATCAACTTAGTTTTCAAATTATCAAAATATGAATGTAAAATATTAGTTATACAAAAAGTTGATTAATTAAAAATTGTTATTATTTTAAAATTACAGCATTCAAAGTTTTTTTTTTCATAGCTGGAGTCCTTAGTATACAGATTAATTGAAGAGTTACATCTGGGATTTATTCTATTGATGGAAGAAAAATTCGATCAAACAATTGTAAGTTATGTTTTAACTTTTTGACAATGGTGTGGAATTTCGACACTTTTTATCGCAATTTAAAAATTAGGAATTTTAATTACTAGTAGTTAAAATAAAGGAATTTTAACTACTTCATACATAGTTTTGCAAACCACAGAAATGTTTTGAGAGAATTATGTGATTCGATATAATGCTATTTAACAACATCCTGGAGAGAAATTTTCTTTTATGAACATTATCAAGTTTTGGTAATTTTAAAAATAAGTTTGGTAGATTGTGAAATGTTTGAGTTTTGAGAAGCGATTAAGAAACTATGATAATAAAATAACTATTGAAGAATAGGTTAACCGGTATTTTCCAGAATTAGAATAAATTCACTGCAAAATAAATAGGAAAAATTAGAAGCTATTTACAAAACATGGTTTTCCCTTTAAAATCTTACTCAAAGCGATTTAACATTCCTGTCTAAATTGTAATCTGAAAAAAAATTGTGTTTTTAAAATGTTTAAAACGTAGTTCGAATAATTTCATAAAGAAAATAGTACGCCACATCAATTTAAAACTAAAGCAAATAACCTTCATTATCAAAAAGTGAATATACGCAAAAATTTATATTTCTAATCAAGATAATCAGCTTATTTAACTAGACCTAGAACTTTAAATTATATTTCCAACTTATCGCAATCCCGGAAAAAGAAAGAAAAAGACACATTTTTCGAATATCACAATGTTACGAAAACTGGGTATTCTGAATGAAAAGTTTCTTTTTCAATCGAAAACCAATCCCACCATGTCATGGTAGTAGTTGTGCAAAAATTCGCCAGAACAGAATTCCTTCCGTTAAACTTCTTGGCAGAGTGCCAAGAGGGCCGTTGCCTTGACAACCAGTAAGCAGAGTATTCCTTCTACCAGAAACCCTGCATCTCACCCTCCGAAGCTATTTTCAACATCTTACGCATTCTATCGTTCGTCCGAAAGTAAAAACGACAAGAAAGAAAAACTTTTTTTTTTATTATTATTTTAATCACACTTCACGTCACGTGGTCCGCCATTTTCGCGGGTTTTTTTTCTCTTCGCATCTCCTACAAGTGAATAGGAATATAAGGGTCAAAATTCATGACCCCGTTACGGATGCTCGATTCTCCACAATGCCATGAAATGTGGCATTAATGTATACAACAGAGTGCACAGGGTTCGAACTACATTCAAGGTTAATTTGATAGCCATTTTAGTGTTCTTGATCTTGCGCTATTGTATTTCCCCAAATAAGAAATAATACACGCTACGTAGGGCGTCGAATCTTGATGTATACATGTTACAAAAAGAGAATCTAATTTCGTCTTAGTTTTTATACACCGCATTACAAAATATTGCACAAAAGAAACTAAAAAAGGATTATTTCTTATTATGGAGCTTATTTCAATAAAACAATTATCTAAAATATTGAACACAAGATTTTAATGACGATTTTGACCAATAAATATAATACGAATAGTTTATGTCATAGGTTAAAAAAAAAAAATTGACAAATAAAAGTATTTATTACTGATTTTAAAATCCCTTAATTATTGATATCAATTACACTATTTGTCACCCATTTATTTTACTCAAAACAGCTTTTTGAGTTATCGCATATTTCTCCCTCAGACATAAATACTGCATTCCTGGAAATATTCTGAATACACTTGGTACTTTTTTGAATAACAGAAATTTAAAAACATTTGTTTTCACAAAGTATATAACTTAATATTATAATTAAGTTATATACTATATAACTTAAGTTTAAATATTTTTAAACAAAATGACGACCAAAAATTGACTTAAACACATTCTTACCAACGTGCAAATATGCCTATGAATCACCAAAAATCTTAAATATAACGATCTGTAAGCAAAATAGGCGGAAATCGAATCAAATATATTCTTACTATCTTGTTAAGATGCCTATCAACCAACAAAAACCTTGAATATGACGGATTCTTTGCAAAATGAAAAGTAAAAATAGAATCAAATATATTCTTACTAGCTGGAAAATGTGCTTATTAACCGACAAAGATATTAAATATAACGGTTTCTAAGCAAAATGGAGAGTGAAAATTATTCTATATCAAATTTATTCTTACTAACTTGCTATAACTAGCTAGAAATTTATTCTTACTTACTAGCTTTTTTTTAATAAAATGCTTGTCATCTGATAAAACAAATGCTAGATATGATTTTTCGTAAACAAAAACGGAAAGCAAAAATAGCGCTATGTGAAGTACATTCTAATTAGCTTGCAAAAATATCAACCATCCAACAAAAAATAAAAATTATTTTCTGTTTCTAAAAGGGAATTAAGCTCATAACTGTTTACCAACAATAAATTTTGAATTAAAACAAATAACACTACCTTTGAAAACTTTAACGACAGTGTTTTAACAGTTTCAAATTCAAAAAATTTCAGGTGAAATCGTAGAGCTAGAATACAATGCAGGTGTATACTTACTTTTAGAACTAACAGTATTTTATGACCGTTCAGTCAATAGGGAGAAACATCTCCCGTTTAGCTGAATAACCATGTCGTAAACTAATTGAAAATGGCAATGCGCCAGGTAATTGGAAAAATCCTCAATATTTTCTAATCTGCATTATATTTTAAGACTAATTATGAACAGCCGATATATTTTAAGGCTAATTATGAACAGTCGATATATTTTTAGGCTAATCAGGAAATGTACGAAGAATTAAACTAAATTATTAAAGGCTTAGTACAATAAATATTAAATAAGGTGATCATTTGCAACGTTCATAATAAGCCTTTACTAGTCTTAGCTCATTACAAGCTTGCTGAAATGAATCAGGCTCACTAAACAATGATTGATACATTTCTACTTAACGTGAGAGTATGTGGCCTCACTTCCAATAAACCTAAAAGTATCAGGGTCATAAGGAAATATCGGAGAATTTTCCAATTAATCTGGTGCAATGCCAAGAGACGGTTGGTGGCTGTTTCAAATAGCCATATTATTTAACTTGTCTACGAAACTTTTTCAGTAGCAGAAACCTCTGAATTAATCTGCAAAGTGTGGAAAAATTCAAAAAATTTTAACTGCAGAGCGTGCGGTGAAATATTTACTTGCTATACATAGTAGGTTCGTAAGTTTTCAAAGGCGGTGAAGTCCAGTACTACAATACATGATAAATTAACTGCGTACTACTAAAAGAAAGTAATTAATACTAACTGAAACTTAATTAGAAAAAATTGGAAACTTATTATACAGTAGGTTAATTTTTTTTATAAATTTAACTTAATTTTGTCAAAAAGCATTTTTTTCTCCTTGAAGTGAGCAAAAAAACAATCAGTAGCGCCCTGCTAGTTCTGCTCTTATGGACGCATGTACCGTAACTAAAACCAAGCATTTATCACTCAATCAATTGTCACATTAAATTGACTATGGTATATCTTGGTTTGAACAAATTATTTCATTTGCGTCAATTAATATAAAAATATCTAAAAAAAAGATTAAATTTATTCTTGTAAATAAAAATAAAATTTTAACACAAACTGCGTCTACACACATTTATGGAAATTAAAATTTATATGTATTCTTAAACAGTGGTTCCCGAATGGTGTTCCGCGGAACTCTAGGGGTCCGTGGGAAGGTCACAAGAGATCCGTGAGCTAGGACTTATTTTTTACCAGTAATGATTTTTTGAAACCTGTAGTAGATTTGTACCCAACCAATAATCCATTATTTATTCAATATTAAGGTTATTTATTATTAAATTATTTATGGAACATTGCAATAAAATTGAAATAGAAAATTTAAAAAAAAAATTTTTTTTTTCAATAACAAATACATTAAGGGGTCTGTCCAGACATTTTGTAAAAGGTCCGTTTTTCGTGAAATTGTGAAAAAATTACTCACATTCTTTCAACCAGGGTCCGCTCTTATGAATTTGTGCAAATAGGGTCCGTTATTGCAAAAAAAAAAAACTTTTTCAAGGAGTTTTTAAATTGTAAAGACATACAAGATTATGCTCAACACTGTAAAATTATAATTAAAAAAATTAAATTTTAAAAAATAAACAACAATTACTGCTTCTAAATTAGAGATGCAACATACAAATATTTGGTATATAGCCTATACTGCTGAACGCAGAATATTAATTTCGGACGAATAATGGAAGAATCATCTGTCGAAGACAAAACTTAATTCGTTTACATCCATCTTTCTTGTTTTCTGCCCTGGAAAGGGTTTATTCGATTAACAAAATAATAATGAAGATAAACAAATTTGTGAAGGGTCCGATTAAAAGAAAAATCATTTTGTGAAGGGTCCGTTTTTAAGTTAAAATATTTTGTGAAGGGTCCGTTTTTAAGTTAAAATATTTTGTGAAGGCTCCGTTAACGGACCTAAATTTCTTCTAAACAGACCCCTGACATTGAATAAATTGCTAAACGAATTGCATTAACAAATTACTTCTCATCGAACTTTGAAGTTTAAACTAAAATAACCAAATTAAAGAATAAAGATCTGATTACCTTTCTCGCAATTTATAACAGTTCTTTTTCGAAAATGATAATTTAGCATATTTTATTCAATTTCAACTCAAGCGGCAATAAGTACTAGACTTAAACAGCAAAAAACGTATCCTCTGCAGACTTGCGAATTCAATTGCCTATTATAAAACCTAATTTTAAGACTCAGTAATAAAACAATGAACAAATTTCATTCACATTAAATGTTTGGGAAATAATTTGAATTTTATTTTTCCTTCTTATATTTATACCTGTTAACGAACGTTTTTAAAAATCAAGGTTCCACCAAATGAGCTTCGATTCGTTAACGGTTCCGTGGCTGAAAAAAACAGGGAATAGGTTGTTCTAAAACGCCAACCTCATAAAACTAAGTAACTGTTTCACTACATTACTCACCAATTCCTCTTTAGTGGTGTTTGTATAAAACTTACAACAAACTTCAAAGAATTACAGCAATTAACGCCACAACCCAGGGGTACAATGTACGGAGTAATGTTTGTAAGCAGTCATAAATCCTTATACAATTGGGCCTAATTTTTTTTCTCAGTAAGTTTAATGAGTCATGCACACGATAGGAGAAAAAGAGAAATAAAAAAAAATATCGTAATAATCGTAGAAACGGTTTTTGCAATATCTTTATTATTATGGTTTCTGCTGAGAGCCGTCTTTAAGAAAACAGTTGTGAAACACAGCTAGCGCAAGATCTGAGTGGATTCATTTTTTTCCGCTTCTATATTTTTTTCTTTTCTTTACAACACACTGACACGTTCTCTGGTGTAACGAACCGTGAAATACTCCCTCTAAAAAGAGAGATAAGAAATTTGGAGACATATTTTAGTTTCTATGTGACGATGCAATAAAAAAAGCTTCATGTATGTAGTCGCGCATCTACACTATTCTATTTTTTTTTCCATGAATACAAAATTTTAATGAAGAGAAATGAATATTAATTCTTTATTTGAACTGAAACATTAATTCTTTATTCACAGACGGTTTTTTGTTAATTTTTTTTTACTATAAACAAAAGACTCAATTTTAAAAAAAACGGGCGCCTATTTATAAGCACGCTCAAGAGGTAAAAATTTACAAATATATAAAAATACGTTATAAATTATTAAATGTTACGGATCTGTACTATTCTCGTTATTTTACTTTTGAGATTTTAATAAGAAAAATAAGATAAAAAATGAATATTGATTACCATTTCTTGAAATTAAACAACTCTTTATTTACCGATTGTTTCCCTTGAGGAAAACAAAAGGTTTAATCATAGGCAAGAGTATTTTTTTCTTATGAATTTATAAGCACTTTAGTAGAGATTATTAAACACATATAAATTTATAATGAATTATTAAAAGTCGCAAAAAATATCTTTCATTTCTTTATAACAAACAATATTAACACAAAGAAAAAGAAGGACATAATGCTTTAAAACAAACGGCAAAAAAATCTACATTTTATTCAATTAAAAGCAATACACCTGCAAAAAAATTTTTTTAATTAATAAATTTTTCCAATTACTTAGTATTTTGTTAAATATCAAACTATTCTAGTTTTTTTCTTATTAAAAATAAAGCAAAAGTTGCTTAGGTTAGAAAAATCTTGAGATAGATATTTATTTCAAGAAAATCTTACGGAATTTTACTATGGTTATAAATCTGTAATGTTTTAAATTTAAAAATTATTTACCGAAAATCTTTACATCTTAAGGGCTGTAATAATTTACTAGGTTTAAGTAAAATCGAAAAACTTGTTCTCAAAATTTATAAAATAATAATAAATAAAAAGAATTCTAGAATAAACGAAAAGTCCAAACATATTTTATGATCCTATAAAATATGAAATTAAATATCCTCAGTCAACAGAAAATCACTCTCTCAATGTACGTGTCCCAAATTGTATTTTTTTACGACAGACAAGAGTCATTTCAGCTGTAGGTAAAGAATTTATTAAAACTTTATACAAAATAATACATTACATTGCATTGTTTTGTTATTTTTAGTTTTTATGATTTACATTTTAAATTAAAGAACACAACATTAAGTATAGTAACAGATAAGTATTAAGAAGATTTTTCAAGCCACAAATTATGTTTTACCCGGGTTTTTAATAAAGTAGAGATCATGCTTGTTTTGATGAAAAGTTGAATTTAATGGCCCTCAAGAACGTAATCGGTAATGGAATAAATGGTAATGAGAAATTGTTATGATACAAACATTCTCTAATAAAAAAAAATTCTGACAGACAGTTCAGTGAAATATGCTTGTAAAGTTGAGGAATACACAGATGTAGAAATTTTTTTAAAAAATAGCCATTGTTCCAAGTACCAGATAATAAAAATATTACTAGCCTGCAAACAATTTACACTGGTCCATTTACATGTTTTTATTAAGAGTTTTTTGCCAAAAAAAGGTTAATAAAGTGTATTTAAATGAAATATTTCAATGTAAAGAATGTGAAATGTTCATAGTTATGATATATGCTGTTTTGCGATAATACACCAGGACCAAAACAAGCAACATAAAATCAAAAAACAAAAACAGTACGCTATCACTTTGCATCAATTGCTAGTCCGGAGTAAGATTGATAATTATTTTATGATGGCCGGAAACAAATTTTAGTGGTCCAGGACCAACAGATCACCGTCAATTTCGAGCCCTTCTTATTAAATGATATTTTTAGCATTTTTTCCCAATATGACAAGCAGTATAATCATCAGTACTCATTTGGTTCAAGTAGACAGATTTCAGAGCCTGCTGAACCACTAAATCATTCGAATTCGCTGAAACGTAAATATAGAGCTAAATCTAACCAGTTTATTGAACTTTTTAAACTTGTTTGCTCGATACCATGGTTCAATTTTAACGGAAATATGGTTATATTTAATATTTTATTAAGGTTGCAAATTTGCTTTGTATTATGATTCAACGAACCAGGGCCTGATCTAGAAATATTGGGGGTTCTAGTCACAGAACTGTCAGGGTCGTAACTTAAAACAAGATTTACTTGTTGTCTATTCATGAAATGTCTTTAATTTATTTATAATATGAGTAAATTAAGGTATGTTATCAAATTTGAGCTTATATTAATTACAATTTTTGTTAACTCATAATTCTTCTAGACAATTCCTACATAAAAACCCAAAACGAAATTATTTATAGGTCTCGGCCTCTTAGATCTTAATATAAATCAGTCACTGCAACGAGCCAATATTATAGGTTTATTGTTGAATCGAAATATTAAAAGACCTGAATTCGACACGCCCGGTAAAAATAATAAGAAAAAAAAATTTCTCACATTTATACAAAATAATGATTAATATTAGCAGTTTGAAACCAGTCATGGCATGATGCAAAGATGCTAACATTTCTTAATTATTCCTTCTAAGGTAGTAATCGCATTCAAGTTCGTCAACAGCAAAAAATGGAAATAATTTTGGATTTTAACACAGAAAGATAATGCAGATCAAAACTTTTGGCTGTTTAAATCCTTTAGCCAACTTTATAAATCGAGTTAATCCTACGCAAGCAGAAAAAAGCAACTTGTTATAGAAGATAAATGTAAGACTTGAATGAAGAGTGACGTAATCGTTAATTGATTTATTTGTGTCAGAAACGTGGGTGACGATGATAGAGAGAAAGCTAACTTGAAAAAAAAAAAGAGTTAAGTATTTGCACTTCAGTTTTGATCATATTCGCTTTTTTTTTTACGTCTTATCATATTCACCCCTAAAAAATTTATCCCACGCTGCATTCATCACTAAAATGAATCTATCCACATATTCAAAAATAAAAAATAAAAAAATTATGCCCACAAGAAAATATATCATCCATCGTTTAAAATATTGATGATTGTAAAAGTTACAATTAGGACTGGGCTATAAATCGATGTATAGAGACATATCGATTTAACGCATATATCGACAAGACGATACAACGAACTTTCATTCAAGGCGATGCATCAGAAATCTGATTTAAGCCGTCGAGTAAAGACAACGAGCGTAAAACGATATAGCGATATAAGACACACAAGGATATAAGAGAACGATATAGCGATATAAGGCTCTTCTCTTACGTTCCGATGTCGAGTCGCGCTGTGGAAGACGATGTTCGTTTCGTTATGTTGAAATGGCCTTGATTGGTGAGCTGTAGAATCAGAGTTTTGAGAACACATATCGTTATATCGCATGTTCCTTTTCGCACCTCTTAGCTCCTTTTTTTCTTTGTCGCGACTTTTCTTGTAGATTATTTCCAGAGGGACTCACTTCGTGATCGCCGATGTTACCTTGTTCTGAAGGCAATCTATTCTTGAAACGAATATATAAAGAAGAGTTCCTTCATTAATTAGATAAGTTTTTTTAAAAAAAAACTTTTTTATTTTTAAACGTGAAAATTATCAGCAATCTAATTTAGGCGCCCATAAAGAATTGAATTTGTTAGGTTATTTTTTTATTTTCTCTTAATTTATTAAAAACTTTTTGGATGAAACTTCTAATAATTTAATGAGTTTTTATTACTGATTTTAAATTTATAAATCTTGTTCTTTTTATTTTTAGAAATAAAGTTAAAACAAAATTTATTTTTGTTTTTTGGATTTGGACATAAGTCAATCAACTTTGTCAATACAAAAAAATTTGAAAGGTTTGCGTATTTTATTCGTTTTTTAAAATCATTTAGCACTTCGTTTTATTAGAGAATATAATAATTTTTTTTAAAAAATATTACTTTCATATTATTTGTTAATTAGCTAAATATATTATCGAATATCACATTTTTTTTATTTTTAAGAAATTAAATCTTACTTTGTTTTTCGTTCATTATTTAATTTAATTATTTATCTGAAATGATAAGGTCCCGCAGTGAACTGATCGTTAAGACACGGTTCCCTGCAGATCACCGAAGTCAAGCATGACTGACTGCGGTCAGTGTGCGGGTGAGTGACTACTTGGATCAGTCTGCGTAGGGATCGAGGGTGTGCGGTATTGGTCCTCGTTAAACTGTTCTACCGTAAAGTGCTCGACTTCGCGTGCAGGTCGTCGAGCTACCGAAGCGGGGGTGCCATCCCGTCTGCAGTGGATCAAAATTGTGATGGCATGTCTTCGGATCATCCTCAGGGATGTTTCCCAGACCGTCGCCAATAGCCCATTGTGCAGCTCTAGTGTGACGTAAATGAACTATAATAGAACTATAATAACTGAAATGATAATAATAAAAAATTGTGTTTTAAAAGCGTTTTTTTTCTAAAATTTATTTAGCACTTTGTTTTAAACATACAAATAATTTTTAACGTTTCATTTAGAAATTTAACATTACGATCGAACTTAATAATTATTTATGCATAATAATAGTACAAGAAAATATTAATTTGTAAAAAACGCTTTAAAAAAAGTTTTTAACACATTGTTTTACGCGTTTTATGAATTTCTAAACAAACATTTCAATAAATATTTTAAGATTTGTACATTGTAGTCAATTTATTTAATATCTTTCTTAAGCAAAACATATATATCTTCAAATTTATAAATTGATTTAAATCAATCAGAGTATGAAGTTTTGATAGAAATCTGACTTTCTGTGCCTTACAAGTAAATGAAATTCAAAAATACTATATCGCGATACATCGCTATATCGCGATGCAAAACTGACAATACATCACGATATATAATTTCTAATATCGCCCAGTCCTAGTTATATCTTTTACATTAGCTGAAACCTTATTAATGTGTTAGGTTGAACCACAAGGGGAGAGTAAACCTTTTTACAACTGATTATTTTTCAGCTTAAACGAAGATATGGCATACAAGAAAAAATAGCATCACTTGTATTGATTACAAAAAAAAAAAAAAAATTCATTATACTCGTATACTGTTAAAATTATTGATGCATGTTGAAATATAATATGTATTAAGTTAGCTGCAACCTCATAATGTGTCAAATTGAACGATGCCGATATGCAAGTAAACCCTTGTACAGTTGATTGTGCGTTATTCTGGTTCAATGTGAACGAAGATATGGTTTAATTTAATATTTTATAGCGATTGCAGAGCGAATTCGCTTGATATTATGGTTCAAAGCATAGGCAAAGCGGTTGAACCTACAATAGATTTTTCTCAGAGAAGGACTAATATTTGACACAATAAAACAGGGCTTTTAGAAATAAAAAGTGTAATAATAGTTTTTTGTAATCATCTACTATCATACGCGCACTAGTTCACTGTAAGCACTACAGAACATACAAATTCGTTCATATCAAATCTACAATGTGAAAAATTAAATTACAGTAAAAAGTACCGGGACTCACGGCGCCGATACATTACAGGAACAGAAAATCTCATAAACCGTAATTTTTAAAGTAATAATTACCGTAAAATTACTGAATACCTCTAATTAAATAAACAAAACTGTAAAAATTACGGTATAATATTTTACGGTAAACTGGATTTTACGGATGATGATGATACCGTAATTTGATATGGAATTTTCTACAATGTATAGTGCAAAGTATTCGAATATTCAAGTTGATACTATTAAAACTAACAATCCGATAAAAAAAAATTTCAATCTAACATACTTTTTGTAGCTAAGAAAGGATTACAAATAAAATATTTTAAAATCAAGATGTTTATTTTAAATTGGAATTAGTATAGAGAAGTAATAACTTTAATTTCATTCTCTTAATAAATAAAAAAGCTTTAAATATAGACTAACAAGCGACACATGCAGCGATATTGTCATAGATTGTAGGCATTTCTGTTTTAATAGAATGCTATAAAGATTAAAGAGAAAAAAAGTAATTACCAGACTCATAACTTTGAAATAGCATTTACTTCGCAACTTTTTATGAGAGTTAGTTGTAAAAAAAAAACATGATAAACGCTATTCATTCACGTGGAACGAATGCTGGTTAAACCTGATTACGAGTGGATGCTTAACTGACCTTAAGACATTTTTTTTACAACTAATAGATTAGGCTTTCTCCTTTTTTATTAAAAAAAAAACCCCACATCGGATAAGGAAATTTAATATTAAAATAAGTTAGATAATTCTCAGAACCAACACAATAACGTAAATATAAAAATTTTAAATAAAGAAATAAACAAAATCAGTTTGGGTAAATAATATTTTAAAATTCTAATGTTATTTTTCGCGACAAATTCGTTTTGTTTTTATCTTTATAAACTTTTTTAAACCTTTTTTTTTTCATATATTTTACAAAATTGATACTATAAAAATTCACCAGATTTTCTTCTTTATTAACAATCCTAGATAATTCACCGGGCCAATATCGCCAGGGAAATATCGTCAAAAGCATTAGTCATAATAGAAAATATTAATTCGAACGACAACATAAAAAAAAAAAAAAAATCAGAAAATGCAACATAAAAAAGCAAGGACAATTTAGTACGCCTTTATTGACAGAATCGAACCATAGAAAATCTTTAAAAAAAAATTTTTTTTTTTTGCACAACAAGTTTTAAAATAATTTTTTTTTACACTTTAGTGAATATGGCTTTAAAACCAAATAAAAATTGCTTGGTAATTCTCAGAACGTACTGAAATTACACATGAGCGAAAAAGTGTTTCGTCAAATATTTAATAGTTTACATTTCGTTAAAAATCGAATGATTTAAATTGCAGTCCAAGTATGGCTCATCAAATGCAATCAGTATGAAATTGTCAAAAACGAGTTATTTTTAGCGATAGTTCAGACAATTACTTCCTTATAGTTGAGAAACAGCTTACAAATTAAGTCTAAAAATGATTCATCAATTTTTTACAAATGACACTTCTTTTACGAATAAAATAAAATAGTATTAAGATAGAAACTTGAAAAGACTTAGTAACAGTTTTAATTTAATGTTCGAAGAATTTTCTTTCGTTTCTGTGCTGATGATACAAACACCAAGTCTTTATGCCAAATATTCATCGGATGAAACAGTTCGGTTTTAGACGAATTAGTACCCAAAAACCTTTTATTCAAGCATTGAACACACGATTCTACTTTAAAGTATTAGGTACATTACTTAAAAGTACAGCTTTTAGATGGCAGTTAAACAGATAAGTTTATTATGTCTTTAGCCAAAACATAAATAAAAATATTCCAGATTGCTGCACCACAGCTTCATCGCACAAGAAGATTAAAGCACAAGTCTATAACGCCAGACTATTCCATTTCAGACTTATTGGTAATACTAGAAAATGTAACAAAATCAAAATTTTACGCCTTTTCCCAGTATGTGGCCAAAAATACTATGTACTGGAATGCATTTGCGGCGCTAAAATACCCTCAAGAGTTTTCTTTATTTGTCCTTTGCTTCATCTCCCCTTTAATGAGATTTCCGGTCGTAAAATAGTCGAATACTTTGCCCATTATCGTAGCTCCATCCTCACCCCAAAACATTCCGGCAACCCCCCATCGAAGTTATTATGCTCTGTTATAAAGTCATATAACGATCGTTTTGAATGCAACAGACTTCACGAAGTATGAGAAAATGCAGATATGCTGCCAATACATTTTGAAGGGGGAAATATTCGAGAATGTTTCATCATTCAAATATCAATGGGTAGTTTATTGATTCGAGTTTCAATTTACAAAACTTTTATTTAAATTACGATATAAATTGATATAAAAAAAAAGAAATAAAACTAATTTGCGAGTACGACGCATATAAACGACAGATAAAAAATAATAGATATAAATAATAAATAATAGTCATAATAATAAAAATGGAGAATACAAAAGACAAATTATTGATGAGTCATTAAAATGTAGGCCTCATTAAAGAGCATGATTTTGTAAACAATTTTTTTGGATTTATTAAAGATGATAAACTTTACAAAAATAATAACTATACAATCTGTCAATTTTCATAAAGAAATTTTGCTTAAGAATACTACATTACTTGCGACTTAAATATTTTTTTTTTCTAAAATAACGATTGAAAGAATTTGAAATACATACGAAACCATTAACTCAAAAATAGATTTTACATCTAGTTTAACAACAAAAAAAAGAAGTTAAAAAAAACAACAAATATTTGAGTTTATTGATTAACTGGATAATAGTTCTACTATAAAGCACGAAACTTTAATCAGCAAAAATAAAACTTAATTTATGCTTTTAAGTATATGATTAATTTTGTACAAAATAAAGATGGTATAGTCCAGGGATGGCGAACCAATGGCACCCGACACAATATTTCGGGCACGCCATCGATCACATTTGTTATCACACAAATGGTATTACACTATGAAGCATATGTAACAATTAAATTAAAATTCAGAAAAACACACAAAATAATAAACAATTATTAATAAAAAATTAACAATTAATGCTAAAAAAACAATTAATAACCAAAAAAAATAAGCTAACAATAAATAACTAGCAAAAAATTAACAGTCCTGCTTAAACTAACATCTTACAACCTAATATAAGTTATTTCTCATCTAATCTGCAACAACAAAAGTCACACTGATGCTACTTTAAGTTGAATTACGTGTATAACTGAGACAGTGCAAAAAAAATTTTTTCAATGTTAATAAAAAGTTTTGAGTTGATAGTATTTAGTATTAATATTTTCCCAATAATTATTTGACCTATGGCCTACCTCATCAAACAATTTTTTAGAAAAAATGGCACGTTGGTGTATAAAGTTCGCCACCCCTGGTATAGTCAGTTAAGTCGTCCCTCATGCGCGTTTGCTGAGTCAGGGGTTGTGAGTGCGATCCTGGAAACAACCGGCGTGCAAACGCAACAAGTTGCATGTTACAAGTGTCATGGCATTAATTAATCTCATGGGTTGTAACATGTAGAGTTCCCATGTCGAACTTGGGAGAGACGAGTATCAGCTCAGGCGTTTCGTCTGATCGGGATCAAATTAATGTTTCCTGAATATTATTAAATTAAAAAACCCAAGACATAATTCAATCCTGATAAGGCTGGAGTCAGTTTCACAAATATACTAGTCAACCTTACTTTACCAAATCTTACTTTGTTTCAAATCTTTATAGAATTTCATATTTAAACACTATGAAAGCAAATCCATTTATTTCATCAATCCACTGCGTAAGTTTAACCAGATCTTACAGATGTTGCAAATCTTTATAGAATTTCATAATTAAACACTATGAAAGCAAATCTGATTATTTCGGATAAATCTTACTTATGTTTCATATCTTTATAGAATTTCATAATTAAATAATTTGAATGTGATTAATTAGCTGCGTGGGTTTTCAGAGAATCATAAACCACCACCGAAATTGAACATAAAAGACAATATTGTTAAAGAATCACCGCAACATTAGCATTAAAGAGTCATATGAACCTCAAGAAGTAGAAAACGCCTCATACGCAATTCAGATTTAAAAGTCTTAACCTGAACGCATGAATCAGCGCTTTCAAGGTCAAGTGCTATCTGAAAGCGAACTTCCTTAAATAACTTGTTGGTAAAAGTCAAGCAATCCGCATTTTTTCACGAACTTAACTTTTTACTTATGTTGTTATGTGAAAAGCGCCAGGAGGAGCAAGATTAACACCTAAAGAGTGGATGACAACAGAATGGCAAGGATGGCATACACCATCCAATCCGGGAACTCACTTCACTACTAAATATCGAAGAATTAACATATTAAAAATGCATATTAAATCTCAGCTGCACGAAAAATTGAAAACCCTGATTTTTTTTTACCTTCAAAAAGAGAGGAAATAAAAACATAATCGAAGTTAGTAAAAATAATATATATTTAACTGTGTGTCGATGATTATATCTCGTAAAACAGTCTAGAATAAAAAAAACTTTCGAACTCTTAGAGCATAAATTTGTATTCTAAAAATATTTCAAACGTTAAACATTTATCGGAGAGATTATTTTCAAAATTTAAGCAGAGCGGAACCGGTATTAACTTTCCATTTCATAGAAAAGATTCATCACGCCAAAATTAAGTTTATAATCCATTATAATCCAGTTGTTAAAAAAAAAAAAAAAGAAAGAAACCTTAAACATTGACAGTTTTTACGCAATTCTACGCAATTTTAAACCTAGGTGTAGTCTGAAATTAATGCACTATCTAAAACGGAAAGAATTTAAATTAAACTCATTAACTTAATTCGAAATAAAAATTTATACATTCTGAACCCATTAAGTAAGATTCAACTTTTTGTAACATATTATAAACAATGGGAAATTAAAAAGGTATTTTCAAATTAACATCCACACCTAATTAAATATCGTTTCAGATTTGGCAAGGCCGCTAACAGAAGATAACACATTTTATATAAAATAAATTGCACAAATATGGATGGAAAAAAAAAATTTTTTTTCAATGATAATATGTACTCAGAAAATTATAAATAAAAGTTATCCTAACTACTGTGTAGAATATTTTTATGCAATTAAGCGGAAAACATAGTTATTATTACAAATTTATTGTAATTTATATTGTTATTTAAATCGTTTGTTTTGGGGCAACGTTTCCTTTTTTTCCAGAAGAAATTCATGACACTTTAACCACCACCAACTTTATGGGAAACTTTAGAAGAAGTAAAAAAAAAAACTAAACATTGACTGAAATTCTAGAAGCCTGAACCTGAAAACATAGAATCAGCACTTTCAAGGGCAGGCGCTGTTTTTGAAGCGGGCTTCTTTAAATAACTTGTTGGAGAAGTCAAGCAATCCTCTTTTTTATGAACAGCACTTTTATTGTCATGGCAGTAGATCTGGGAGAAGCGAGAACAGGACCAATCTTTTCACCATTGTAAGGATAAATCGTGTGAAATTGGATTTAGGATCAATCGATCCTAGTTTTTCCACCTTTTTCTCCATGGAAAAAGGCCCCAAGACGAGACGGAGTACAGACGTCTTGCGTCGTCATAGCAACGCTTACAAGAACTAGGGAAGTGTCCCAGTCATCGACCTACAGAAGAAAGATCCGTCTTTTTCTTGGATTTATATCAGAAGAAGAAAAAATATATCGCCCAGGGCGAATAGATTTCGTACAAATAAAGGAGCGATGGGAGTTTATCCTTCATCTGAGAAATTCACACCTATGATGATTATTTTCGCATAGGATCGCAAGACACGTCTTGAAAACCGCACTAACAGATAGAAACTTTCATAACCATTCATTAAATGAACTGAAAAGTAGATTTTAAGAAATAATAGAAGAGTCCAACATCCGTTATCATCGGTTGTAAAGAACAAGACATTTGTTGAAAGTATTATTGAATTGAATTAAGTTTTTCAAGTAGTGCAGACGTGAAGTTTAAGATAGCAGAAGGGTAAAAATTTCAACTCATTTTTCTCTAGAAAAATATAAAATTATAAAAAAGATATTCGCTGAAATATCAGTAAAAAGAGGTAATAAAACTCAGAATGGCTGCATGCTTTTAGAATTTAAGGTAATGAAAATTGAAAAAAATCTAACTGATGAATTTTCGGAATTTAAAACTTTTTAAGATGATTATGCCTTTTAAGTAAAAATTTATCAAAATTTAATATTAAAAATATTTGACCACGTTGAATTTGTGATTAATTTGCTTTGTCAATATATATTCACAAAAACCATAATCGAAAAATTATATAATCCTGTTCTACCGTAATCTACAAAGAACCATGTGTCACGAATAAGAGATTATAATAGTAGTAGTATAATATCATTTATATAAAAAGTACATAAATTGATGTTCACAAGTTGCAAGTTGTAAATGGTTGCATAGTTTTGTATTCAAGTTTTGTAACCGTACCAGTTTATAAACGGTTTCAAAACCGTAAAGGTAAAAAGAAATTACTTACCATAAAATGTATAATTAACAGATGTAAAATGTATAATTAACAGACAGACGGTTGCCGATTGTTTTACATTAATTTCAGAATGAAAATTCTAACTGCATAAGTAACACACACACTAACAAAAATAGTAACGTTTTGAAAAAAATTCAGTTTATCGTTGAATCATCAATGTTAAATTGAACATATTTTTAGTTCAAGTTGAACCATATTATTGCATGTAATCAAGTTTAAGAAGCACGATAATATTTAACACATTTTAGCGTCATATCACCAAATGGCACCAACTGCCCCAAATATTAACAATACAATGGTCCAACACATTTTAAAATAATTTACTGAGTATATTATTAATCAAATTTAAATTTTATTCTTATTGATTTGCTAAAAAACTGCTAGTTCCACAACATATTATTACATAAAAAGTGGATACTCAACATACATAACTGGCAACGAATGAGCTAGACAAATTTCGGACTAGCCAAGTCATAGACATTCCAGCTTTACTATGTCTATAAAGTCAATTACATCGATTAAACTTTTACACTGAATAAAACTAACTTGATACCATCTAAAATAAATTGGCGACTCTTAGCAACTATCGCCAACTTTCGCATTGGAATCCAATCAGATTACAATTAAGCTCATTTATGCAAGTCGTCCCGTTTGCATTACGTCTTTGTTTTATCTTGTCTTTTCATTCGATTACAAATTGAACTAATCTGGCTTAGATACTCGGGGAGAAAGGTAATTAATCAACTATTAGTAAGGGGAATCGCCTGATGACATTAAGACGGGCAATCAGTTGAGAAAACGGGAAAAAGCCCTTTTGATTCGGAAAACGGTAGTTAAGCGATAAAATGGTTGAAGAAATTAATGACTGAACATTCAAAGTACGTTAATCTATAGTTAGATATGTTCAATTAAACCTACGAAATAAAATAATTTTAAATTTTTAAACTTAGAAAGGAAATTTAGAATTAATACAATGAGACATATAATATATTATTTTGTTTTCAAAAAGTAAATATAAACAATAATTAACTTCAATGAACGCTCCGGTTGCGCAGTCGGAAAAAAATTTAGTTATCTCCACTGGTGGAGAACTAATTCCTGAGTTTGATCCTGGTAAAATTCACTCAGAACAAAACATCATTGCAACATCATCAAATTATAATTCACTTATAGCATAAAACGAACTCAATTTGAACAGCTGTACACATCGTAAATACAATTTTGTTTCAATGAATAAGAGAAAAAAAACAATTTAAAGAGATATATCGATATGGTATGGTAATGACATATCATATAAATGACATACTGTATGATAAGGAATTCAGGTAAATAAATAAAACCTTGATTATGGTTAACAAAATTAAAATATACGGTATTTTAACTTTTCATTTGTTCATTTTTCTGTTCTTATGCATACTGTTTACCGGAATATTCAGTTTCCGAAATTATATTTCTTATTACCACACGTTCACTAAAAAATACAAAACCGAAAAGTAAATTTAACCGAATAAATGGTTTTAGGCCATGCTCTTAAGTATCATGATAAAATTATCAAATTTTACCACATTTATCAAATTTTAACACACATTAAACCATATTTTATTGTTAATTTTATAAAGATCATCATAAGCAAAGCGATTCGGTAAAAATTACCAAGCTTTTTAGTGCTCCCATAGAGCAGGAAACACGGTAAACTTTACCACTTTCTGGGAGGTTTGAAAATACTTTTTTTTTCAGTAAAAATCGTTAACTATTTTCAAACAACCTAGAATGTTTTCAACTAAATGCTATATAAATATCGAATCATGAACACAAAAAAATAGCCTTTAACTAAAATTTTATCGGAAAAGATGTAAATGTTACTTGCATTCATAGAAATCAGAAAGATATTTAACATTGAGTAACTCAATAAGAAAAACATCTGTGCGAATCAATAAAAATAAATAAACAAAGAAAATCACTTTGTGAGTAATCACAAGTGTCGGCTTTCTCAAATAACCCAATGAACTGAGGATAAAACCGGTTTGAGTTAATGTTTTTTTTTTTTTTTCTACTTTCAGACCTATAAAAAAAATGAATAAATAAAATAAATAACACTTTTACTTCTTATAAGGAGGTTACTACTTTCTTTTGCCTTTTATGACCCTACTAATGAAGAAGATATGATGTTGCGAGAAGGCGCCCTAATTTCCTTTTTACCAATACTGTCGAACCGTTTCATATTTCGATTTTTATTTTACTGTAATTTTCATTTTAAAATTAGGAGTGACTTTTTAAGATTTCTTTATTCAAAGAAAAGAATCTGGAATTTTCACGATCACAGTAAAATTATAGTATTACTTTTTTTTTTTTTTTAAATTACTACATCTCCCATTCAAATAATTAAAATATTAATATTTTCGTGCTCTGTTTATTCAAAAAAAATTAAATAAATAAATAAAGTCACCATTTGTAAAATAAACTCAATGTATATTTGTAATTATTGTAACTTTCATCGAAATATTAAAGAAAAAGTTATGTTTTCGTTATTCAAATAAAAAAATAAGTATGTAAATTTCACAATCAATAAAATAAATGTGCTTAATTTGTGCTTTTTTACTTTCTTTTTACCAATAAAAAAGTCTATAAACTTCACGATTATTAAAATAAATGTTAGGTTAATCTACAGAAGTTTACTGCGACGTTCATCTAAAAAATTTAACTTTTTGTGCTCTGTAAAATTTAGCTATGCTACTTTTATGCTATGCAAAAGTGCAACTCTTTATGCTATTAGTATTCAAACAACAACAAAAAATGTTTCACTTTCGCAATCAGTAGAACTAAAAGCAGTGTTTATTATACATTACTTAACAGCATAAATTGCATTCAAAAATTAAAATAACTTATTATGTTTTCTTTATTCAAAGAAAAAAGACAGTGCATTTCACAATCATTTTAACAAATGTTGTGTTTCAAGGATAACGGAGTTAGCCATTAATTAGGTTGTTTATCATGTAAATATTATAATAGTTAGGCATGTTACGCAAATAAAAAATGAAAGAGAATTACCATTTCCTCTAAACATGACCTCAACAATATAATAATAAAAGGCTACTTCTCTACGAATACTGATTGTGATTTTTTAAGAATTTTCTTCAAATTTAAAAAATACTTGCCAGTAAAAGCATTTGATTTATTTTGTTATGCTAACCTTGATCACAAATGATTTCTTATTATTGCTAGTAAACAAAGCATTGAGTCAAAAGTGAATCAGATAAACACAAGGTTTAATAGTTATTTATTTTTTAATATAAGATTCTCCGAAATTAAATAAGAAATTTATAATCTCGATGCATGACATCATTTGCCTAGAAATAGTAACCTACTGTATATAATTAATTGACTAGTATGTAATTCACTGTCCTAATGTAATTCACTAGTTAAAACATTCTAATTTTATAATAGCTAAAGCAATAATTTTTATTTAGGAAATTAAAGTTCATCCCGATAAATTTGGAATTAAGCCAGCAAAACACACGTTTTGAGTGTATTAATGCTCAATTATCGTCTATATAAATATATAGGAAGAAATAATAGAAGCAGGGGTCTGTCCAGACATTTTGTGAAAGGTCCGTTTTTCGTGAAATTGTGAAAAAATTACTCACATTCCTTCAACCAGGGTCCGCTTTTATGAAAGCGTGCAAATAGGGTCCGTTATTGCAAAAAAAAACTTTTTCAAGGAGTTTTTAAATTGTAAAGACATACAAGATTATGCTCAACACTGTAAAATTATAATTAAAAAAATTAAATTTAAAAAAAAAACAACAATTGTTGCTTCTAAATTAGAGATGCAACATACAAATATTTGATATTTAGCCTATACTGCTGAAAGCAGAATATTAATTTCGGACGAATGATGGAAGAATCGTCTGCCGAAGACAAAACTAAATTCGTTTACATCCATCTTTCTTGTTTTCTGCCCTGGAAAGGGTTTATTCGATTAATAAAATAATAATGAAGATAAACAAATTTGTGAAGGGTCCGATTAAAAGAAAGATCATTTTGTGAAGGGTCCGTTTTTGAGTTAAAATATTTTGTGAAGGGTCCGTTTTTATGAAAAGATATTTTGTGAAGGGTCCGTTAACGGACCCAAATTTCTTCTAAACAGACCCCTGAGAAGAGTGAAGTGATATAAATCATTATAAAGATAGAAATGTCATTTTAAGCAGGATTATTTTATAAAAATAAAAAAAATAAAAAAAAATAAAAAACTACTTAAAATACTACACTAGACAAAAAGAAAGTCACAGGTCTTTCTAACCCTTAGACACAGAGTTTTTACTAAATATATTTTCCACACATTTTTCTTTTTTATTAATTTAAGTCAAAATAAGAGAAACATATTACACTAAGCATTTAAAAAAATTATGGTTATGAAATACAGCATGAGACACCGGTGTCTTTTTCTGTGTTAAAGATAAAATATTCCAAACAATAATTTGCACTTATTTTGAATTATTTAGATCTAAGAGAAACAGTAAATCATCATTAAAATTTCGTTTATTTACAAAATCAATTATTGATAAATGTTTAAATATAATGGAAAAAAGGTTTTAAACCACTTTTTTACAGATTTTATAATTTAAGTACAAATATAATTCCGATAAACTAACAGATTTTTTTAGTAACTGCTAGACTGGTTTTTATAATTAAAAAATACCAAAATATATTGTTGCTTGTAATTAGAGCGTCAGAAAAAAAATATATAAAAGTACACCGGGTCCCATATACGTCAAATCACTCATTAGATGTACTTAAATTTAGTGACAAAAATAAACTAGTAAATAAATATATTTAATTCAAAATGTAAGCAAAAAGGTCAATGCTAACAATAAATAGAGTTTCATAGGTAAATTATTATAGTGATACCCGCAGAAAAATTTTCTACCTAATGAGTATATCAAGATCAAAATATAATAATTATGCAAGCATAACCTAGATGTCGTCGCAGTCTAGGCATTAGCTAAATAATAAAAAGAAAGATATGAACTACAAAATATTTTTAAGTAAATGTATAATAGGGAGCAAATTCATTTAAATTTTACACCATGCAACTCTACTAGCACGCACACGAGCCTGACCTTCGACAAGGCCTTATCAGAAATCAAGACTGTGAAGTGGACATGGTTACCTTTATCAACCCTTTCCTTTACACTGAGATGAAAATGATATAAATGTGTGTTTTATTTATCAGCAGTGTACTTGAGTATATGCCAGAAATATAATTTTCGAAAGCTAAAGCAGTTAAGTCAAGAGAAAGTCTCTTAAGTAATAAACAATACTGATGATGAAATAAATCTTACTGTGTATTTTAATTTTTTTTTAAAATCTATATACATAAATATTACTGAGAAGGTTACTTTTGTTGTTAGAAAAAAAGAAACAAATATATATTTCAGCTTTTAATAGAGGTACAAAATAAGTTTAATTATTTAGATCAATTATTGAAGATTAATTGAGATCGCATCGAATGACAGAGATTTGTAACTGTTTTCAGATTGCATTTTTAACCCTAGTTACCTTAACATTTTTAAAATAAACACTCGATTTTTTCCAGTTATTGCAAAGTCGTGATACTAACTACCAAAAACCTTTAACAGCTTCAAAGATAACAAACGTTTAATTTTATAACTACTTATTTACATTTTAAATATTCACCATACGCTTTTTTGATATAAATAAGGCAAATACAAAAATAATCTTGTTTATAAAGTGTAGTCTATGAGAAGAATGATAAACCACCGAAATCTTGTTATTAAATTTAAGGTATCTAGAGATTTGATTGGCTAATTTAATAGACATGGACAAAACATAACTAGAGGATAGTTGTAAAAACAAAAAGGAATTAACGATCCATGGACGTCACCTATACATTATTTGTTATTTGTCAAAAAAATCTCTAGCACTCATACAAGTATACAATAATCAGATAAACAATATATGTTTTTATTATACATCACAAACTCCAGGCCAAATAGTTCAGTCACAATAGACAATCGAATGTTAGCTAATCATCTACAATTCACACTTCAAAGGCAACGAAAACCTTAAGTTTAAACACAAACCAACAACTTTCTGGTAAAAATGCGTGTAAAGGAAAGGTTCCTAACATGAAATACTTTTTTTTAAAAATATAACATAATTATTATGTTTATCATTAAGTCAAAAACACAAATGACCGTTGTAAATCATTAGGGCTAGCCAAATTTCAAAAGAACTGCAGTGTTATATCAAATTATATAAATGAAAATATAACAGCAAGATAGAATCAAAATTTATTAACTAAGCAGGCTGTAATTGTTACAATTTTGGAAAATGCTTATGTATGAGAAATTTTTTTAAGAAAAAAGAATGCATAAAATATAACTAAGTATTCACTCTCATTTATTTGATGCAATTCAATGAAATTATACTAACTTTAAAACTCGTTAACCCGCTTCCTCAGATCCTCTCACTCGTAGAGTATACTGAAGAGTATGTATCCTAACTAATACAAGATCTAATACGAGAGTACCGAATTGAGATCACACCTGTGTGATCTTGGGCCGCTAGAGTCAGAAAGATCCATGGGCCGGGAAGGAAGAATCGTACGATCACGTATATTTGATCAAACATATATATGAGATTTTTACAAACACCATCCTTAGAGCCGCGGTGGCTCAGATAATAGAGCGTTCGCTTCCCAATGAGGTGACCCAGGTTCGAATCCCAGAAGTGGCTGGGTGATACGAATGTTGCACCCGTCTCGCACCGACCACAGTGTTGACGTAAAATATCCTCGATGGTAGACGGATCATGGGTTAGAATAACAGGGGTCTGTTTAGAAGAAATTTGGGTTCGTTAACGGACCCTTCACAAAATATCTTTTCATAAAAACGGACCCTTCACAAAATATTTTAACTTAAAAACGGACTCTTCACAAATTATTTTTTCTTTTTATCGGACCCTTCACAAATTTGTTTACCTTCATTATTATTTTGTTAATCGAATAAACCCTTTCCAGGGCAGAAAACAAGAAAGATGGATGTAAACGAATAAAGTTTTGTCTTCGGCAGACGATTCTTCCATTATTCGTCCGAAATTAATATTCTGCGTTCAGCAGTATAGGCTAAATACCAAATATTTGTATGTTGCATCTCTAATTTAGAAGCAGCAGTTGTTGTTTATTTCTTAAAATTTAATTTTTTTAATTAAAATTTTACAGTGTTGAGCATAATCTTGTATGTCTTTACAATTTAAAAACTCCTTGAAAAAGTTTTTTTTTGCAATAACGGACCCTATTTGCACAAATTCATAAAAGCGGACCCTGGTTGAAAGAATGTGAGTAATTTTTTCACAATTTCACGAAAAACGGACCTTTCACAAAATGTCTGGACAGACCCCTGGCATCGTATTAGACATCTTTCCTCAATAGTAGTCAGATCTAAGGACTACATAAAATAGTACTCAAATATTAGTACGCCATGATTCAGATAAACAATGAATATTTTTATTCAGTATCTCTAAATAAAAAGAGTCACATCAGACTTTCTAATGCGAGTCACCCAGCTATATCCACTTAACCCTATTATTTTCTTTAAAAGAAAATATTAAAAAAAATAATAATAAATAAATTTAACATCAATACATCTTCTAAAATTAGGCTGTCAGCTTCATTTTTTTCCTTTACCATCAACCAATTATTGGATTCACGACATAGAACCTTTTCATGTGATGCTAAACGGAAAAGTAAAATTACTGAGGGATTCTTCTGTTTCCCATCCAATACCATCCGTTTAGAAAATAAGAAGAGATGCTAATGACCCAGCGAAAGCTAACGTTTCCCCTCTCACGCTAAACGTCCTCGATATGACCTCTCCGGATAGTCCTCATTTGATCATTGCTGCTGCTACTGTCCAGCTTTATTTTACACCATTAGTATCTGCCAGCTGAGAGTATTTACTTTGGCTCCCACACACTACTGCAATACAAAAGGATCGTAAATTTAGAGCGTCTAGCTCTTTCTTGGCGGTGTGTAAATTAAGTGCTTTCCTTTTGGTTCTGAGAAGATAGGAAAAAACAGCAAAAGAAATCCTTGTTATTATGATGATAAAGGCGTTATTTTTTTGGTGAAAAAATATAATGGAAAAATTGAATAATTGAAAGGGTTATTTCAAATTTGACGAGCTTATGACAAATAAAGATGAATCAGAAGTTGTTTTTATAAATGGGTTCACTTTTTCCATATATATCCAGAGCACCATTTTTTTTATTTTTAATTAGAAATTAGAATTTTTTTTATCCATATTTTATTGATGCTATAAGTCAGTAAAAGGAAAGTAAATAAAGGATTGGATAATGAGTAAGGAATATATTGTAGGAATCAATATCATTTCGAAATATGTTACGAAAAATATATAGAAATTTTTTTTTTTTTTAGAAAAGAATACTACCGACAAACGTGTATGAAGACTTACCTATTAATCTTAAGATTAGTCCCGCAAAAAATTGCCGGAAACATTATTTTATTTTTTATTTTTAAAACAATTATATTTTTTTGATAAATACAAAACCCTCACAGCAATTACTCTACTTCATTATTATATTTATTTATTTTATTAATTTTTACAACAAAAAAAACATGACTTTATTTTCACACATCACCAAAATAGGACTCAAGTCGGAAAAAAAAAAAGATTTTGTGATGATTTTATATTCAGAAAATTACGAGAAATTTTTTCATTGATTCACAAAAACAGGACCTTTCACAAAATTTTTCAAAAACAATACACTGGTTTTTCCAATTTTTCATAAAATTGATTTTTATATAAAAAACATAATTAACAAAACATTTTTAAAAACCATAATTATAAATAATATAACCGGAAATGAACATAACTAAATGCATAGTTTTTAAATCGTTTAATATCCACAAATAAAATGGCAAGAATTAATATTATGGAGACTATTTCGTTGAAAATGAACTTTTAAGAAATATTCATTCTGTTTTGTAAAATGATAAATTGTTTAAAACTAACCGGTTTTACTTTCAATGAACCTGAATTTTTTTTTCTATTGTTTTATTCTGAGAAATTCATTGTTTATTTCAAGCAACTAAATTGACAAAATAGCTGAAATAAATGAAAAAATATTATTTACAATAACAATAACGCAGTACAATATTTTAGCATTTGCTAGAAGCTTATAGAAGGTTTTATAAAAAAAATAATACAATAGTTTTTTTAAGGAATAAAGGAATTAAAAATAATATTCAGTTCCACCTTTATTGGATTTTAAAAACAATCAGTTTAGGTGACTTATGAAGAGTGTAATTATAAAAATAAAGGAAATTGTTCAGAGCGAGAAACTTAAGAGTATAAAATTCTATGGAGGGTTTTTAATTCATCTTGCATTACAATGTCTTGATATTTTGTTGATAACTATGTTTTATTGAGTTGAGAAACATACTTGTTTACTTTGATTTAAAAAAAAATAGTTCGTTAAAAAGAGAGCTTTTAATTGATTTTAATTAAGCAACAAAAGTCTTTTTAAAATAAAAAGACCCGCAAAGTTTTACGTAGCAAAAATGTTCTACGCTTATATTTCGTTGAAGTAATACGCAACTATAAAGGGATATGCAATACAATACAATACAATGCAATACAATACAATACATTTCATACACTGCAACACAGTTGTTTCAAATTGTCCTCCCACAATCGATTTAAAAAAAGCACACATTCTTTTCATTAATTGATTTGATGTTGTAAATAAGAAATATCGAAACAGGCATGTAAATGAATGCAATAGAAATTATTAAAATTAACTGGTAAAAAAAGTATTCTTAAAAATATTGGTTCAGAGTGAACCATAATATCAGAACTTTGAGTCACGTTACATAGTACTAATTTGTTACAAATTTATGTGGGTGCTTAAAGTTAAATAATGCCGTGAATTGTTTAAGAAGAATTATTTTGCACAGTATTTTATTTCAATCTGGTTTATAAAATTCGCTCAACAGTATGGTTATCAAATTACCAAGGAGTTTCTAGTTTCTATGGGACATTATGATTTACAAAAATTCAATAATTTCGAAAAACAGTAATAATATTATTTGCTCCACAAGTACTTCATTAACTAATTATTCAAAACAATCATTAATGTTATTTTATTATGTACGATAAAGACAATGAGAAAATAGCCCTGAAATCTTGCTGAAGAACGAAACTACTTTGAATAATAGTCAAAAACGAATTAATTACAAAGTTTATGAAATAAAAACTTTCTGCCAAGCTACAATAAATATTAATTCTTTCGTGTTGCTACTACCTTCTTGCTTGGACATTATACGATAGAAATGATAATTATTAATAATTTTTTTATGTATTCATATTATGAAAATAGTCTTTATATCTTAAAATAAAATTATTTTGAAAAATAACAACTTTTGAAATGTTACTTATGTCAATAACAGAAGATAAAAACAGCCTAACAACGATTACAATATTTACAACTTACTATAACTTATAGCCTAATTGACATATTGCGTGATTGAGCTATTATAGGTTGTCTCCCCTTACCCTCACACACACACAACAGACAACGTGTTTCCAATATTTTTAACATATAGTACACTATTTTGCCAAAATCAAGTCATTGACCGAAAGTAAATAAATTTTAAAGGTTCGATATATAACAAAATATTGATTTTAAAAATAAAAATTATATAAGTGTAGTCGTCGACTGACAAAACAAAAATTTCAGATTTAGAAATCTTATTAATATATTGATCGATTTGACTATTTTTTTTCCCTCATTCTTCTTTTTTCATTCATTTGAGAATTATCAATAATAGCAAATGCCATAATGACCCGTTATTCGTAAAACATATTTTAAATAATAATCCTGTAAGCACGTATCTTCATTCTCCAAAAAAATATAAATTTAACACTTTGACACAGAATTTTTATTAAACATATTTTTCATTATTTGGTATTAATTTAGATCAAAATAGCTGAAAAAAATTATGCTCAGCATTTTAATAATTTAAGGTTATGAAACACAACAGGAAATATCGGTGTCCTTTTCTGCGCTAAAAATAAAATCTAGCAAACACGTCTTACTTCCAAATAATCTTTCAAATTTGCACTTATTTGCAGTTACTTATATCTAAGAGAAACAGTTAGTTATTCATCATTGAAATTTATTTAATTTACGAAATCAAATACTGATAAATTTTTGAATATGAATGAAAAAAAATTTTATTCTTATAATCTAACATGCTTTCTTTAGTTACTATTAGATTGTTTTTTATTTAATAATTAAAAATACCAAAATAATTTTTTGCTTGTAATTAGAGCGCGCCAAACAAAAATATACAAAAGTGACACCGGTGTCACATCTGCGTCAAAAAGTTAATAAACTTGTGTTAGTTCATTAGTTAGTTAGTTAGTTAGTTGTTTAGTTAGTGTGTTAATGTTATCTCTCATATTAGTACAATTCAAGAATCGTAAACTGCAAGGAATATAAATTATATAGAATAACAGGAAAAAATTCTATAGAAAGAAAAAAAATTTTTATGTAACCACGAAAAATAATTTTTAATAAAATATTTATTAAGTGTTCATCATTTTCTCTGCATGTAACAATAAAATATAAGCTGGTATTTGTTGATCATAAATCAAAATATAAAAGTGTAATAAGTATTTATCTTCCGAAATTTTGGGTAATAAACTTTTAATAGAAAAAGATAATTCTTTAAATAAGTTATTATGTCATTTTTAAAAAATATATATTAGATTCGAAAATGAAGACGGTATTTCAAATGAAATTATTTACTAAAGAAATATTTCAGAGAAATAATACGCATAAAATATAGGATATTAAAAATTTCTAAAAGAAAATACTACTTTCTTTCTTCAATAGACATCAAATATTGTTAGAAGGAGTAAGAAACAGCAATTGAAAAATAGTTGCGATTATTATTTTCTCCATTAAAGTTTCGATATTTTCATTGCATATATAATTTTATACCTATTAAAACTATATTTAACAGTTTATTTACTAAAAACTATATTATTATTGTCATATCTCACAAGAGTAAGATCATGCGTCAATATAATTTTGTAAAGTATTTCATATAAGTTTTTATTTATTTATATATTTTTTTCTTCTCACTCGGAGAAAAAATTCTGATAAAATTACCGCACCATATTGAAAGGACATTTCTGGCAAAAAGAAAAAAAAAGCATATTTCCAGAAATAAAACCAAAATTTACAATATTTAAACCATTCATTTGGTAATTTTTTCGTCATATGGGAACGGTTAATCAGAAATTCTGGTTTTCAAAATTACAGTTAATATTAGCACACACTTAATTAAAAATACATAACTCAGGGGTCTGTTTAGAAGAAATTTAGGTCCGTTTATAATATCTTTACAATCACTTTACTTATAATCACAAAATATCTTTTCATAAAAACGGACCCTTCACAAAATATTTTAACTTAAAAACTTCACAAAATAATTTATCTTTTAATCGGACCATTCACAAATTTGTTTACTTCTTACTGGTTTGTTAATCGAAAAAACCCTTCCCAGGAATGGGGGGGGGGGAGAAAGACTGATGTAAACGAACTAAATTTTGTCCTCGGCAGACGCTTCTTCCTTTATTCTTCCGAAATTAATATTCTGCGTTCAGCAGTATAGGGTAAATACCAAATATTTATATGTTGCATCGCTAATTTAGTAGCTGCAACTGCTGTTTATTTTTTTAAATTTAATTTTTTTAATTATAATTTTACAGTGTTGAGCATAATCTTGTATGTCTTTACAATTTCAAAACTCACTAAAAAAGTTTTTTTGCAATAACGGACCCTGGTTGAAAGTAACTTAACGTTTATTTTATATTCACAAATTACGAGTAATTTTTTCACAATTTTACAAAAACGGACCTTTCACAAAATGTCTGGACAGACCCCTGCCTTAACTGAAAAGTAAATTTAACCGAATAAATATTTTTTATGCCTAGCTCTAAAGTATCATGATAAAACTACCAACTTAGACCATTTATTAAAAAATTATAATTTACTGCTAATTTTACCAAAATCATTACCAAAGCGCTTCTGTAAAAATAACCGTGCTTCTTGGTGCTCCCATAGAGTCAAAAACACGGAAAATTTTACCATATTCTGGTAGTTTTAACCATATTATTTTTCTCAGAGTATAAAGTCATTGCATTTCATTATATTAGTAATATTTATTAATAATACTTTAAAACTACATCGTTTTATAAAAAAGTTGAACACTTTATTTTAAATTCAATATTTATTGTTTGAAATTTATTTTTTATATGATTTAATAAAATTATAGCTTAAACTAAATAAAAACGAATCACACAAAGGTAAATTTTTCAATTACTTCATCAATTTTCCATTTTCTATTAATATCGTTATATCTTATAAGAGAAAACAATTTGATAAAATAAATTAAATTGATTTACACAGACTAAAATATTCGATTCTTGGCTTCCGTCTGCCACACTATCTAACTCAAAAAGTTGGTAATCTATAATCTTTTTGTTTATTTTCTTATAATCAATCTTAACATTTTTTTAATCGAATCTTAAAGGCAATTTTTAAAAAAAATTTCTTTTAAAGTCAATGTTATTTTTATTTGTTTTTGGAAAATGTTCTATTTAATATAAAGAAAAAGAATAGAAAGAAATTTTAGTTGAGCTAATGAAACGAAAAAAAAATCAAAATAAATTACATACACAACTAACTGAATTCGGTACAACCTAATAAGAATAACATAAGCACCATTGCAATTTTAAAATAGCTCCTTTTTGAAATAAAATAAATACGTGAATCATAGTTAAGACAATAATAAACAGTCTGGATAATCTGGAAATGGTCAGTTTTCGTGTGCCACTCGGGATAGGTAGATCGATTCAGTGGCGCCTTAATGTCGCCCAAATCCGATAGAGCGTTTTCCAAAACCATTAAGACCTTTTGCTATGTGATGTGAGTTTACTAACGTACAGTTAGGGCGAATATAGCGTGAAACAGCGAATTGCATTCAAGCACAACAGACGACGTCTTCTCTCACCAAAATCGACGATTATTAACCAAATGTTGCCACATAATAGGTTTATTAAACAGAGTTTCGTGTGATTTTACATTATTGTAAGGAATCAATTGATTAAAATGAGAAACTGAAATTGTAACTTTGATCTCAAACATTTTATTTTAGTTTCTTGTAAATTTTCCAGCAGGAGTAGAAAGAAACTATTTTTTTTTTTTTTTTTTATGAATCTGAAGGACCTGTTGTTAAGTCAGTAAAAATTTTCATTAATTACATTTAAGATATCTGTAATAGATTTTTTTTTAAAGTCTATGTAGAGAATTTAAAAAAAAATTACAATATACAGAGAATATGTAATGCCACAATCATGCTGAAAAAAGTGTCAAAAACATGAATATGTAAACCGGAAATTAAGAAAACCAAATCAGCATATCATCTACTTACATAGATCGCTGGTTCGGGAGGCGATTTTGTAATTCAGCGGCCTTTAACAGCTGCTCGCCTGATTAGGATAACTTTTTTTTTTTTTTTAAGTTCAGGTAACAGATTTTAAAAGAAATAAAAGCTTGCATTATAATTGCAATGAACTACAGCAGAGAGGAAAATCTCCAAAAAAGAGAGAGTGTCGTTGAAGGCCGCTGGATTGTAAATTAGCGTCCGGGCGTAAATCTACTGTTCTATGGTGGTTCAAATAAAATTTTAGTTGTCTCGAATCAATGGACCAGCGTTAATTTCAAGCCCCGTTTTTCAGTTTACTCCAATAATAAATTTTAAAAAATACACAAGATAGAAATTAATTGGTTACAAGCAAAATCCAACCTGACACAATTTTTACAAGCTACCTGATGTTATTACTACTGATAGATCACAATGTGAAAAAAAATAATGGTAACTGAGAGTTTTTATTGCAAAAGATATTTAGTTTCATATAAATAATTAAATGCCGATTAAATACTTGCCAGTAAACTTTAATAATATGCAATAATAATCAAAAATCGCTGCATAAAGATTAGTCAGTTTCGGGTAAAGTTAAATGGGGCGCATACTTTCTACAACTGACCTGCAAATCTGGGTTATACTCTGCTGTGCAATAAAAATATTAACGTAAACAACTTTTAAGCGTATAGTGGCAGATTAAAAATATTTATAATATTGATAATACAATATCAAAATAATTTTACTAAAATAAACAAGTAGAGATTTCTTGCAATAAAATGCGATGAAAGATATCATGAAACTATTTTAGGAAAAAAAAGTTCTAAGTGTAATAATATTCAAAAAAAAAAAAAAAAAAAAACTAATCATCAAACTCAACATAAGGAAATCAATACTGACGTAATCGTATTGAAAATATCAAATAACAAGTGAAGAAACAAACTAATCCATTCAGTTAAAAAATAAAACAGAGAAATAAATTGAATCTAATAGATACCGGTGTATCAATAAATAGCATCAACTGATAACGTTTCTATTAATAATCTTGAAACCGAGGCATGACTAATGTTTCCATAATATTATATTTCGTCTAACTTCTTCAAATGGTAATATTAGATCAAACCAAACAAAGAAATTTAAGACTATTTAATGTTTGGAATCTCGTCCAATTTATATTCCTTTTCGGACTAACACGAAACACTAAACAGCTGTAGGGGGGAGATTTTTAAGAGGGGAAAAGTAGCAAAACAGACATTCTTAACATTTGGCAAAAGTCCAAGAGAATTGCACAACCAATCCAAATGAGAATGACATACATATCAAAGTATGGGATGTCACAGGGACGAAAAGGAGGACCCTCTGTGGATGACATTTCAGGAAATAGGAAGCAAGGAGGACATTTTAGAAGGGGAGGAATATGAGTTGGTCCATCAATCTGTCTATTCAACCCAATGGAAAGTCTTTCACTAAGCAGTACACTATAAGATATTGCTTTTAAATGGACGGCATGGTTAAAATATTGAGGATGAGTCATCACCCATATAAATTCATTCCACTGACCTTTTATGATCTTGTTTTTCTCAATTTGGAGAGACTGACACGTCCTTGAACAATAGACGAAATAAATACATCCAACTTGTCAGTTGGAAGTGGTCAGGCACCTCGTGATAAAAAATGGTCAATCAGAAATACCAATCGATCAAATGTCTACAACAATATTAATCTTATCTTGAATATAAATGCAATAGTTTAGAGAACAAGATCGTATATTTCAAAGCGCACACTAATAAAAATACGATTTTTAAGGATTTTTGGATAGAATCATTTCACTTTATTAATTGTCACCTTTCACACGTGTGATAAATTCAGCCAAACGTGACAAAAATATTCAGTGGATTTTTCAATCGCACAAAACATTAACTCGTCGACGATATCAGTTAAACAAAAAAAAACAAAAAGATATTTAACAAATTTGAAAGTACATATTGACACTTGTAAGTCAGCGAGATTACTTGAGCTCACAGTGCCCTCTCAGTTAAATGGGGGTTTTACCATGGTCTTTTTTAACATCAAAGAAACTGACAGTTACAAACACACCATATTAACAAAACAAAAAAAATTAAAAAATCGGTATTGATTTCGAAAGCTTTAAATATCATATGAAATAAACTGGCATGTTAAAATTTAAAGTAACATGTATTTCATTAAAATTGAAAAGAAATTTCTAATACTTATCTAAAATAATTATAAGCTAATGAAGAGACTTGTCGAATTTTTAGTTTAAAAAAATAATAAAACTAAGGAATAAATACATTTTTTATTAAGCATCTACAGTTTTCACGTCTCTTTAGTCTGTTATCATAAGATGACCTTGGAAAAGGATTTCTTTTATGACTAACGTCGAATGATAAAGTCACTTAAACCGTTTTAGAAGTTAAAGTACACTCGCCTTTAGAAGTTTCAGCATATCTCAAGACGTTTTAATTCCCTACCAATGAATTATTTCATTCAAGAATTTATAAATAAATATGTAACTAAAAACAGAGAAATTTATTCTACTCTTTGCAGTTTATGGTTAAGAGTAGTGATATTTTTAAATAGAATGATATCTTTGTGATATTTAAATAGAATATTTTTAAACCCATATTAATATAATATGATACTGGCCATAGCCATGACTTTAATAATTTGTAAACAAAGTCTTAGTCGGCATTTCTATGGCTGCTTTTACATGTTAAATACGTTGTGCACTGAATGTAAATTCAAATTCAGACCATGCAGAGAAGATTAGTTGTATGTCCTTGCGTGGATCAGTGAACCGAGAATGGTAAAAATGAATATAAATATAATGAAAAAAGTAATTACAAATACATTTCGGGTAAAAAACTAATATTTAATTTATATAAAAAACCAAAAATTTATTTAATACCTTTATATTAACTACGTTTAAATGTAAAAAATAGTTCTTTTCAATAAAAAACATTTTATAAATTTAAAAGTTAGTATTCATCAATTGATAGCATCAGGGGTCTGTCCAGACATTATGTGAAAGGTCCGTTTTTCGTGAAATTGTGAAAAAATTACTCACATTCTTTCAAACAGGGTCCGCTTTTATGAATTTGTGCAAATAGGGTCCGTTTTTGCAACAAAAAAAAACTTTTTCAAGGAGTTTTTAAATTGTAAAGACATACAAGATTATGCTCAACACTGTAAAATTATAATTAAAAAAATTAAATTTTAAAAAATAAACAACAATTGCTGCTTCTGAATTAGAGATGCAACATACAAATATTTGGTATTTAGCCTAATACTGCTGAACGCAGAATATTAATTTCGGACGAATAATGGAAGAATCATCTGTCGAAGACAAAACTTAATTCGTTTACATCCATCTTTCTTGTTTTCTGCCCTGGAAAGGGTTTATTCAATTAACAAAACAATAATGAAGATAAACAAATGTGTAAAGGGTCCGATTAAAAGAAAAATCATTTTGTGAAGGGTCCGCTTTTAAGTTAAAATATTTTGTGAAGGGTCCGTTTTTAAGTTAAAATATTTTGTGAAGGGTCCGTTTTTATGAAAAGATATTTTGTGAAGGGTCCGTTAACGGACCCAAATTTCTTTTAAACAGACCCTTGAGCATAGAAATAAAATTACAAAAATTATATATATATATATATATATATATATATATATGTATGTATAATCGAAAACAAAACTTACTACATTAATCAAACGAGTTTTTAGAAAAAATAGGCCTAAGTTTCCGAAAAATTATTATTTTTTAAATAAAGTTTGGCCGGTTAATTATCATAAAACGATGTATTTAATTAACATTAAAAGTTTAAAAACACATTTTTAATGAGCACTACTTCCTTAGAATCGTACTAATTTTAAAATAAACAAGTAAATAATTACACATCTTATAACTGGCATCTTTTAATAAAGATATTTTTCCAGAACTAGAACTGCATGAAAAAGAATTTAAGTATAAGAAAAAAATTACGAAATGTAAGTAAAAGAATACTGATAGGAATTATTATAAAACAATTTTCTTCAAAAAGAAACTAAAATGAATTTGAAAACATCGACACAGTATTAAAAAGCTTTAAAAAACATAAATTAAAAAAATCAATTTTTTAAGTAACCAAGCAAACAGGAAGAAAAAAACGCTTTTTCAATTTTTCTTTTTAAAAGCATACAAACATATTAAAAATTTATGTAATTGATTATTATTTTAAATATTTTAGAAATTGTTTAACATTTATTTTTAAAATAATTTTTAATTCAGATATTATATCAAAATTCCATATAATTTGCAGAGATTTTTATTTAAAAAAAATAGCCATTAAAAAGGGATACTGACTAAAGGATGTGACTGATTAATGTAAATCAAATTTTTAAGTTTCGCCAAAAAGAAATACAGACAGAACCAAAAAAATTGTGAAAAAATTGTTTTCACATAAGTTCACGCAAGCATATGAAGATATTTAAAAAATTACATAAATTAAAAAGTAAACAAAAAAAAACTTTCGATAATAGATTAAAATAGAATAAAGAATGAATAGTCTCATGGCATTACACGTGTTTCGACCACAGTAGAATAATTCTAGTTTTCTCTGCAGTAGCGATATTTGAAATAAATCAAATTTAAGAAAAATATGTTCAAATAATAAATTCTTTGGTTCTTTATTTTGAAATTTATACTTATTAATTTTTCAAAACATTATAACTATAAAGATATGCTTAAATAATGATTAGATATTCAGTAAAATAGTTAGTAAAAATAATGATAGCAAATTATTTTATTTACTTTTTTGAATCAGTTAAAGATAAATTAATTTTTAAAGCCAGATAATTTACTTATGTTCGGATTGGTTTTCAAAATATCACTGCACAATTTTTATAGAGTAATTAAAATACCTACCAGTAATAATTCTATTAAATATTTCCGCATACAAAAACGGAATTTTGAAAAACAATTAAGCAAAATAATGATGAAATTATATGAATTCATTTAAACTAAAACTAGTATAAAATAATTATGAACTTGAAATATTTATAAATGATGTAATAAGACTTAATAATAATATATAATTATTTCAAAATCTAAAGTTATAAAGCAATACAATTAATTATGTACAAAATTCAATTATTATCTAAAAGTCAATTTGAAATATATTTTATATTTTAAAAATAGCTTTTATTAAACAATACATAGCAAAAATAACAAAGAAAAAATTAACTTAAGCTAAAATTACTATACAAAAATTACTATAAATATAAAATATAATCGTATAAAATAGTTTTAGCGAAATAATAAAATAAATGGAAGATTAATAATAATTTATAATAAAGTCAGTAATGAATTATTAATATAAAACTTCTCCATATCAATAAACGAGTTATAATAATTAAGCAGTAATGTAAATAATATGTCTATGTTAATATTATATTAAAATATTACGCTGTAATTGAATCAGTTATAGTAGTTTATGTGTGTGTGTAAAGAGGAAAGCAAATAAACGTCTAGAAAATATTAATAAAAATATTTATAGAATTTATATAAAAATAAGAAGACTGGCTATCAAATTTTTTTTAAGCATCTTAACAATATTAAATTTACTGCAGTGAAAGTTTGCCATTCATTAGTTTAAGAAGCCGGTTAAAATGGAAGAATCAATTCAATAAATAAATAAATAATCACACAGCACGTGACTCGCCTCCGTAAGAGGAAGTTGTGAATTTTCTTGTTTTTCCCCCAGCACCGGTGGCGGTTAGATTTAAAATTTATCCTTTTAAGTAGGAAAATTAACCGAAATGTCTGGGAATGACATGCAATCGAGATTAATTTTAACTATTCTTATAAATTTTTTTCAGTTAATGGTGGTTACATTTGGCTAAGTGTACACACCAAGAAAAATTTTTTCACAATCCTTTATTTAAGTCAAAAATAAACAAACATTCAAGCAAAATTATCATTCTAAACTTATATAAAATTAACTAACTATTTAACCAAGGTCACGAGGATCGACACTAATTACTTAGGCGGTATTGCATTGCATTTAATTAACAAACTTAACATTTCTAGATATTTTATATCATTAACAAATTATTTTAAAGATTTATTAAACATCAAACAGTGATATATATGTTTCAATTTTAACTTAAATTATACACAAAATATTGGGGGGAAAACTCTCCAGAATTTTAATTAACGCTTAAATAGATTATTTTTTTTAACATTTATTGAAGAGAATCTCGCTTAAAATTCAAACTGAATAGAGCAAGAGCAGTATATCAGAAAAAAATTGCAGTTTCTTTTCATCTCTCTGTAGCAAAATGATACAAATTACGTACAATTTTTTAAAAAAAATCTCAGCAATATTTATGCCGCATGGATCAAGATAAAACAAATTACATTTAATCTGTGCGAAGCATAAGAATCAAATCTACATTCTAAATATTCCAAAAAGATCCTACATAACATCTAATCCGTAATGAGCAAAAAGTATGAAACTCCATTCTATATGTTCGAATAAATTACGAATAAAATTTAATCTTTATGAATGAAAGACGATTCAAATTGGTTTCGATTTGTCTGTATGAATCGGAATAATCCAAATTAAATTGAATCTGTTTCAATCATTGAGATCACCATGAGGATCAAACTAATTTTATCGAAATTCTTCCAGCATCTATGGATTATGGGTGATCTAAATTAAATCCTTTCTCATTCAAGAGAACCCCTTTTAGAGATATCACTGAATGATCAAATGAAATTCACGAAGTATACTTTCGATTCGATGGCAAAGTATTAGAGCAAAATGCAACCCTTTTTGTAATAAAAATGCCTTGCCGCGATGATTGAATTATGTGGATATTTTAACCGGTAACAATCATTCCTACATCTTTGCATTCAGATTTAAAGAAAGATACACAATATTAAATCAAAGAAACCATTTAATGAGCCTATCTAAAATAGCAAGTTATATTTCCAAAAGAACTATAGCCTATGATTATTTTACTCGAAAGATTACAAATAGAATAAATGAACAGCAATATTTTCTTGATTAGAATAACAGAAAAAGGTCTGTTTATTGAGCAGGTGCAGAGGATGAAAGATATTCACGTGAAATATGTTAATTATGTTATTAAGCGCTGCGTAAAATTCTCCTTCATGAAGCAGAATTATCGGAATCCAATCATCTTTTGGAAAGCTTCATTACTGTATGAATTAAAGTTAGCGTGAACACTTAGTTTTCAAGAGAGTATGCGGGAGCTCTGGTGCGCGCGCCAACCTCCCCCGCTCTTGCACTTTCAGTTAGCCGGTGAACTCTTGTAGGTACTCTTAAAAATAGGGGGGATTAAAAGAGGTTCATTACCTGCTGCCATCGGTCCTCAAGTGATAGCTGTGCGTTATAATACCCTGTTTCATGGACGGACTGCAATTCACTGAAAATGCTGTGTCGAGGATAGAAATCCATAGTAGATTAGCAGCGTCCGCTCATCGCGTACTAAACACTTATGAGGCAGTGATCAGAAATTCGTTGAAACGCTGCCGCTCAGTGGAATGATGGTAGGGTTGCCATTTTCTGATCACCGCCAACAAAGAACGCCAAAATTTTCAAAAGTGGCGCCGCATCGTCTAGTCTCATCCGAGCTCTCTTTTTTTTCTCCCCTCTCCTTTTCTATTTTCCAAAAGGAGATTTTTTTTTTTTGTTACTTAGTTTTCTCTTCGCTTTTTTTTCTCTCCCTACTTTTAAACAAATGCATTTTATTTCAGATTCTTGACTAGCTATGAAACTTTAAACAATTGTTTATCGTTGTTGTTTTTATCTTACGAATTTACTGAAAACTAATTTCGATCAAGGAGATATTTCTAAAAAAGTATTTATTTATTTATGATTTTTTTTTTTTTTATGTAATATAAATTCTTTGTTTTCTCTGTAATTATAGTTTATTTACGTTCAAAGAAAAATTCTTCGGATAAATGCTTTTTTTTTTTTTTCGTTGAACAAGAAATTTAACTTAATATTTACGGGCATCGGAAAGCTTTCTAAAGATTATTGAACAGTAGTAAAAATACAATGAGAAAACAGAACCAGACTCGGGCTCTTAGTCTGATAAGTTGAAAATATTGTAATATGTCTGAAATAATATGTGTGCAGAGTTTTCATTATCAACAAAGAAATTTAGTAATTTTACTTAATGCAAAAATTTTTTAATTGGAAGTTTCTTTATAATTTTGAAGTCATGAAAAGATGTAGAATGATGAGTTTTAACCATAATTATTGTGAATTTAAATAAAAGGTCCTTCAATGCGAATTTCGTGTCATGAAGTTTAATGGTCTAGTGAGCTTTAAGAGCTCAAAATGAACTTCGAATGTCTTTCATATCGAACAACTTTCTTTCTAAAATGCTTTGTATAACTTCAAGATATTATTCCAGAAAGGTTTCAGATTCATGTATATTTAAAAAAATTTCGAAAAACTTACTGATAATATTGGATGGCAATGTAATAGCATTCAGATAAATCTCAGCACCAAAAACTAGACAAGCATCCAAAAGTTATCCAGCTAAAAAATTACCAACTTCATTACCGAATCTTAATAAGGTTTATCAAATTAATCATTAAAATCATGACATGTTAATAGTATGTAAAGATGACATTGTTAATTTAGTCAGAAGCATAATAGGCAGTATTGAATTTTTTTATAAGTTTTAAAATGAAATTTGAAGAAATTACTACTTGTAAAGGCACTCGAGATATAAATAATTATCGAAAAAGCATTTAAATAAAAACCTACATTTTTAAAATTTACTTGAAATGTGTATATGTTTAAGAATTACGGATGGAAAAAAATTAACCTTCAAAATACCACTCTTTTTCTCTCTTTTTCCTTTTTTTTTTTTTTTTTTTTTTTTTTTTTTTGAAATAAGTGATTATAACTTTCAAATTTTGTTCAACTTAGCATTCATTTTAACTATTCTCTACATAAATTAAAAATTTTTATCTGTCTGAATATACAAGATATACTTAGACAATATACTTAAAAGACAACTGTTTTAGAAATCTTTATGTACTAGATTATTTTTTTCTTTTCTTTTTAACTAATTATTGTTATTGTTATTTTTTACTTCAAATTGTTATTTTTATTTGTATTACTTTGTTATTAACTGTAATATTTAATTATTATCTATATTACTTTATTATTTTTACGTATAGATTTTTGTTGTTGTTATTCCTTATTTTTGTCTTAAGTGCTTTTCGACTAGAATTTTTTTTATTTATTTTATTTCAAAATCTGATTTTGTAAAGGAGCTTTTTTTTCCTATAAAGTATTCTTTTTAAATTGAATTATTTCGGCATTTTATCTTTAAAGTGTTATTTTCAATTGAATTATTAGTTATTTTTAAACTTTAAGCTATTGTTTTGTTTTGTTTTAAAATTATTTGCTTTTTTTACTGAATAGATTTCTTAGAGAATAGAACAATTCATTATTCTTGCAAAAGAAAGTGCTATTTTTTAACAAAGTACGAAACAAGATACACTTTGAGATATCAATAATTCCGCAGCAGTATTTTGCAGTTTCTGGAAATTTTGAAAGCTAATTTCAACATAAATCATATCGAAAATGGGAAAATAGATTTTCCCTATACTTTAATGGAAGAAAATGATGGGAAACAAGCCTGTACAGTATTTCATTGTTTATTTTGAGAATATACAGCATTCCTTTAATGCTTACATTTATGTGCAAGGTATTTGGAATCATAAAATGCACAGATAAGAAATTTTTATTCGTTTGTTTTGATTCACAAAAGGCAATTACGATCTGAAGGTTAAATCAGAAAATTGTATGTTTTTTCCCCCTCAGAAGATGCTTAAAAAAAACGCAAAAAATAAGAAAACGTTTCTAAGTGATTTAAAGTACTCAAAGTGTCAAAACAAACGACAAAGTAAGTCAATTTTTTAAAAAAAAAAAATCGAATTTACTACTTGGTAGCAGAAACCCTCCAAAATGGCACCGGGTGCTGCAGAATATTTTTATCTGCAGGTCTGCAGATTCAGGCAATTGCAGATTATTTTGTTCCAACTTTCTTTATATTTTTAAGAAGCAAGCAAACAAATAGCTTAAAATTGTTGAGACCCCTTTTTTAAAACATCCCTAAACATACTTGATTAAAAACTTCATCCGCTTCAAAAATATATGAATTGGAAATTCACAATCAACGTGTTTCAAGCGCTCAAAGACAGGCGCCTATTTTCAAGACTTGCCAGGCGTTAATGAGAAGAAGTAAAAGTGTTTTTTAAACAATTTACATTTCAAATCCTTTTTGTTTCTTTCTCCTTCACGCCTGGCAAATCTTGAAAATGGGCTCCTGTTTTTGAGAGATTCAAACATGTTGACTGCTAATTTCCAATTCGTATATTTTTGAAGCGATTGAAGTTTTTATTTAAGTTATATCTTACCGCTTCAGTTTCTTGGGATTTTTTATTTAATCTCTAAACTTTTTTCGAATCAAAATTGAAATGAATTTAAAGGACATCACAGAGAATGAAAAGTAAAGATGCTTTTTTTCTTCTGTTACTTTGTCACAGGTTTAACTGTGTAAGGATTTTATGCATTTTTTTCAGTATCATAACATACAATTAAACTTAAATTTAAACAACATGAAGTTTTCGTGTAAAGTTTTTACGGACCTTATATTTGCAGATTTTACTAAATGTTTGGTAGTTTTTGATTTTGTACTGTAATAATCTCTGTATGACGGCGTTAGGGTCGCAGGCAAATTTGAATTTATGAAGATGCATTCAAGTTTTTTTATTTTTAAAATTTTATTTTTATTTATTTATTTTTTTAATAAATTTCAACAATTTTTCGTAGAACCATAGGCAAATAATAAATAGTAACATGGTGTATCAAAATCAGGGTTTATTTAATTGCTTCCTTTCTTAATTCTTTACTTGTTATAAGATAAACAGTCTAAATTGCTTGTCTTTTTATACTATTGTTACTACAATTGCTTAAATAGACTGGCAGAATTAAATGAGTTGAACGTTCCATCTGTTCATTTTACCCCTTTTGTTGTACTAATTTCCTTGAACTTACATAACCATAAAGCAAATTTTTTTCTTTTTTCTCAGAATATATTTTAAAGAATGACGCAACACTATGACATAACGTTGCGAAATGATTTAACGACAATTTAAAAATTTACTTATAAGTAAAAACAACAAGATAATTTTTTATTCTTCCACAATGCTCACCTGGGTTTCCACCGTCAATTCAGGCGTATTAGGGCAGATTTGTCGGTTACTCTTTCAGGGGCACCATATTAGGTGGGTAAACATTGCTTCCACGGTAAGGACAGATAGTACAGAGAATGAAATAACATCCATGCCTTGCCCGGTATTCGAACCCAGAACCTTTATGACGCAAAACCAGTTACTTGATCCCTCAACAGGTCAGACGCGGCAAATCCGAAAATTATAGTGCATTCAATTTTCTTATTAAACATTTTATTTCATTTTTCTTGATAAATTAGAACTATTTTTCTTAGAACATAGGTAAATAATAAATATTAACATGGTGAATCAAAAACAGGATTTATTTATTTACTTCTATTTCTTTCATTCTTTACTTGCTATAGGATAAACAGAGAATTTCCCAGTTTTTGTTACGACCAGGGTTTAAAAAGACTGGCAGAATTAAATGATTTGAACGTTCTTCTCATTTTACCCCTTTTGTAGTGTAATTTTCTTGAACTTATGTGACCTTAAAGTAAAATCTCAAAATGAAAACATGATTGCAATCTTGCTGTAGGACAAATGTTTAGAAGCCGTTGTCGGAGAATAATTAACATGTTTTCAGCTCTTAAAAAAATGCTTTAAAATTTCAAAACAACTTTATAAAGCAAGTGTTTTCTATAGAAAGGTCATTTAGAATTCATTTTCAACTAAAAAAATTTATTATAATTCTTTAAAACTGGTTTGAACTTCACAACCGAGATTAAAAACTTAAGTCGTGTCCGTATATATACGGGCTCGACATTACATATATGTAATAGAATTCAGAATGAACGTTGTAATTTAAAATTTATCCTAATTTGATATTTTAATAAAAAAAATTAATTTTATCTAATCGATTTTCCTTAAAAATTTTTGATACTAACAAGAATAAATAAGTAAATAAAAGATATTGTTTATCATGATTAAAAATAACTTACAATTCAAAATTTTTATACTATTATTAAATTTAATATTATGTCGCTGTAAACGTATTTATTTTATTGCATGGACGATTTTGATGCAAAATAACTTCTAATTCAAATTTTCTTCCACTATTAATAAATTTAATGCTGAGTAATTTATAAATATATTTAATTTATTGCGTTGATATTTTTGGGTCTTTTATTACATTTTTACCAATTTACTTTAGACAAATTCTCTTCAAATAGAAAGTACAAATGACGTCAAATGCATGAAAATTTTGCAATCAATCCCTATATGCGACGTCATTATTAAACACTTGTTACTTTATATCTTGAAATTATTGATCAGATGGTGTTTATATAAAAATATATTTAACCTAACGTTCAACGATAGTTCCTTTATTCAGAAATCATGAAATTTAAGATAGCCGGTGCACAAAAATCTTAAGAATTATGAGTTTTTTATTGCAAATTATGCAAGTAATTTCCTTGAAATTAATGGGAAAAAATTAAGTTTTTATTTCTCTTAGAATACCATGTAAGACTCGATCTTGCCTTTACCTCTAAAGATTAAGTGATTCTAAAACATAGAAAGCCTATTTCTCTTCTATTTTTTTTTTCATGCTTTTTTGGAACATATATATTTTAGGTGTTTTTCTTTAAATTTTCTTTTGGAATTTTTTTTTTAAAAAATTTCAGATTGTATTTCATAATTAAAACCAACAAAAAACAAGAAATTTTAACTTTAGAAAAATTTTTAGATTTTCAATCAAAATAAAAAAAAAGACAAGAAATTTACATAAAGTAAAAAAATGCCGAAGTAAATGCAAAGTATGGGCATCAAAATAAACCAAAAAATTTTGAAACATACTATTTTCAGTTCTATTAAAAATTCAAAATTATATAAAAATTAACTTACAAACTTTTTTAAAAATGGCGCATAAAAATTTTGTAAGCATTTTTTGGATAAGTTTATGAGAATTTACAATATTTAAATAATTCAAAACTGTGCATGCTCATTTTTTTTAGTATTTTAATTTTGTGTAGAACCGTCTAAATCAGGGTTTCTTAACCTGTGGTTCATGGACCCCTAAGGGGTCCATGAGTCATATTTTGGGGGTCCGCTAACTACTCCTAATTTTCAAAACGTTTGGAAGCGAGCAATGACAGCTTATAAAGCGAGCTATGACAGCTATAGTTCCGTTTGCTACAGTGTATCTTAGCGAAGCTGGATTTTCTACACTTGTAACAATAAATAAAAAAAAACCATCGAAATCGATTGAATGTTGAACATGATATGTGCCTTGCTTTGTCGAAAACCATCCCCCAATTCAATTTATCAATTAAGGAAAAGTAGCAGCAACCTTCACATTAAAAATTTGAATTTTAAAAATTTTGTATACTATTAAAATAATAAAATTAAATGTTTTCTAATAATGGATGGTTTTTGCAATTATTTTTTTTCATAGGGGAGTGGTCCGTGACTTCTTAAAAAATTTTAAAAGGGGTCCGTTATACCAAAAAGGTTAAGAAACACTGGTCTAAATAATGAACAATAAACAGACTTTGGAAAATCCATATCATAAAAAAAAGTTTAATATCTACAAATATCACAAACTGTTACTTATTTTTAAACAATACAAAATCTTGGTATTGGCTTTAAATAAATCGCTTTTGGTATTTAAGTTCAATGATTCGAAACATTCTTTTTTACATAGTTTCTTGCAATTCAATATTAAAGTACTGCTTGAGCTCATTGCATCTTTCAACTGCGTGCTCAGACGACAAAAATAAATAATTTTAAAAATATGATTCATCAATTTAATTGAATCCAGAAAACCATTTATACTTCGGTTTTGGAAGATAAGAGTTGAAAGCCTCTTTGGAGGGAGCAATTGTTATTTCTATTAAAAAATGAATGAACAAAATATTGCAGAGGGAAGGGGCCAAATAGATCACAAAATCTATCTCTTCAAAAAGATTAGATCTTGAATTTGTCTATGTGGGTGGTATTCAATTTTTCTTTATTTTATTTCTCAAGCCTCCCCCTCTCAATCACGAGGAAGATGAACTGGCAAGAGGATAATAAAAGCTTGCAGTGGTACGGTAAAAGAAACTTAGGTGGAGGTCGCACATATTAAAATAATTGTATTCTTCAAATTCGTTTTCGATGCAATGTTTTCCTGAAAATAATGCTATTTTGTGTGAAATTGTAACAGTATTCTTCTTTTCATAGGAAATAAACGAGTTTTTTCGAATAACGAATTTTTTGTTATGATTTTTTTTGTCGGAAATACTAGTTACAATTTAAAGTATTTGAGTCGGTAAGAAATTAATAAAACCATATTTTTGCAAATCAGTATAATATACTAAAAAAAAAATTTTTTTCTCCAAAAATTTATTCCATGTTTGTGAAATGTTTTTCTTACTTCTTCTAAATCTCTAAATATTCTTTACTTAAGTAAGTCAACAATTATGTTTCGAAAATCCTAATCAATCTTTTTTTGTAAATATAATTTTCACAAAATAGTATTAAATACCTTTTTCTGCAAAAAAGTATGAATTACAAAATTAAAATTTCTGCTGCCAAGATTCAATTGTGAGATTGTAAGTTATTATTTTATTTTTTAATTTATTCAAACTCGCCATTAATTATCTTTTGGAAATCTAATCAACTTCAGCAGAAGTAATTTTTGCGAAACAGTATAAAATGCTTTTTTTGAAGAACAACTGTCGATTATTTTTTATTTATACCATTTCTCTTTATTCAGTGGTACATTACAATTTTTTCTGAAAATCTAATTTTTTAAAAAGATTATAAAAAACGATATTAAATTTGCTGATGCTAAATTTAATTTCGATACTTTGAATGTTTTTTTCTCCTTCGTACTATTGTTTTTTTAATCTTTTTCCAAACTTGCTAACTAAGTTTATGTCATAGATAATTCTCTCCATATTTTATTCAGAGTGCAAATATCGATTTAAACGCTTATTATTGACTCACTTAATTCATAAATCAAAATTTTACAGAATAATTGTGGTTAAAGTGCATTAATAATTTGGGACATGTATAGAAGGAAAAATATCACAATAAATTTAAAAAAAGAAGGAAGAAAAAAATAATCGAAGATTAAAAAGGGCATTATTTTCATCATGCAGCTCTGTAATTATGTATACGCTGTCAAACCTTCATACCCCTAATGTTAAATAATAGCAATATCGACGAATATTTTCCAAAAATTGATAATACTTAGAAGTTATTTATAGTTCTTTAGGAACTTTTCTAAACAAAACTCTTACTTAAAATTACGGACACTGGGGTTCCACCACTTATAAAGAAATATAGAGCCACCTAATGAAAAGAAATCTCTTTTTAATCTTTGGTGACAAATTGCTGACGTAAAATATCCTCAGTGGTTGATGGATCATGAGTTAGACTCCCTTTGCTGTCGAGCTAACAGTGGGAGGTTTTAATGGTTTTCCTTCCCATGTAACGTAAATAAGGGTTAGTTCCATCAAAAGTTTTAATACAGAAGTTATTTTGTCCCAGTGCTTGATACAGGAATTCCCCAGTCTTCTAGGTTCGGTTCAAAATTACAAGGCGGCGGAGTTGAATATTGATAGATCGTAAACTCAGTACTGGTTCTGCTGTTCAACGCCTTTTATGAAATAAAACAAATTACTTACAAGGATCCAAGCTTAATTTTTTTAAATAATTAATATGCTTCTCTTTAAACATAACTAGAGCATTTAAAAAAATTGAGGTAAGATTTTTTTATTTTATGAAATTTTCCTTTGGTTTCGCAAAAAAAGGGATTCTTGAAAAAAAAAATCCTCACAATTGAATAGATAATATAATTTAGATGAAGTTTTGAAAAAAAGCTATCAGTTAAATAATCTAAATAATATAAGAATTGTGTCCGGCGAAGTTTTCGGATCAATAGTTTCAAAGAAAATGTCTATTTATTTATTTTGGCATTTTCAGTTTCGAAATAAAGCCATCTAAATTAACACGTAGCAGAGTCAACGAGTAGCTAAGAGTAATTATAAAAACATTAAATACACTTGGCAGCTAGAATAGAAATACAATTGTTTTAGAATCGTTAGAATATGCACTTGGTGAAAACGTGAACAATATAAGAATTGTGTCCGCCAAAGTTTTCGGATCAATTGTTTTAGAGAAAATGTCTATTTATTTATTTTGACATTTTCAATTTGGAAGTAAAGGCATCTAAATTCACACGTAGCTGTGTCAACGAGTTGCTAGGAGTAATTATAAAATCATTAAATAGCCTTGATGCAGCAAGAATAAAAGTAAAATTGTTTTAGAAACGTTAGAACATGCACTTAGTGAAAACGTAAATATGCGTTTTCAATCGGAAAACGTGAAAAATGTTTATAATTTCTTATAGCAATTATTATGTCGTGGCATAAACTTCTTATAAAAAAAAATTTAATTTTTTTTTTATAAAAAGTGACTTTACTTTACTAGTGATTTTACTTTAGCTAAAATAATAAGGCATGTATTACACGCTGTTATTTTTAAAAAAACTGCTATTCATAGATCTAATATTCGTTATAATTATGAATCATACTTATCTAAAGAGAATTCGACAAAGACGATTTCATTATCTACGAAAATTAATAAAAAGAAAATAAGTCTATTTTCGAGAAATGAGTAACAAAATGCAACAGAAATATCATGGTTTGGAATGCCTACTGAATGTTTATTTTAGATAGCAATTCACAGTTGCGAAAATGTCAATAACTCGTTAGATTGCATAGATGTATTTACACGAAGCGAGTCACGTTTGCCGGTTCGCGCTTGCCGTAACTGAAATTAGTTCAATTGTAGTAACACTGAGTAAACGTAAAACGGAACTCGGGCGATAAAAGAGGCGCAGTTTTAAAATCCCACGCAGCCAAGAGATGTGTATATTGGCAGGGCTAAAGAGAATACAAGGGCTAGTTCACTCCGCTCGTAGAGCTGAAGCTACGATTTCCCACCTCATGACGTCACTGTGTCCACAGATCTCGGAGATCGCAAGCAAAGATATGATAACTTTGCATCTTTCTCTTGGTAAAAATAAGTTAGACTTTTTCTGGTTATTAGCCTTCAAACTTGACGTAATTAACACATTATTTCCGTTCATAAACATAGTTCAAAAAAACTTTCTTTGTTATTATATTAAAATAAATACCATTTTTAACTTATGAAAATGTTTTGCTAGTTGGTGAAAATGACACGATAAATACTTTATTTTAAAAAGTTCAGTTTTAACTTTAACTATTAAGAAAAATGAAGGCATATATCGACACTTTTTTATCTACATATTCTTTTATAACGATAAGTTAAATTTAGAATCCCTGATTTTAAAATATGTCGTTAATAGCAATTTGTTCATACTTAATCATTAGGAAACATCAACCTTAAACGCTAATTACTGAAACAAAATAATAATTTAGGTTCATAATGACATTAGAAATTTTACAATTGTTTATAGACATTTAAATTTACGATGATATAATTTATAGATATTTAAATTGAAGAGAATATAATTTTTAAAAAAAATCATAAATATTTAGAATAACTACATTAAAAAATATGTTAGGAAATTAGGAGAATTTCAACTATATATTTTATTTATACTTTTTACTTACATTTTAATTTTCTTTGACTTTATCCATTTTTTAATTCTTTTCACCTGCCTTTCTTTATGAAGTAACGAGGCGGTTTCTATTTAGATAATGAATTTTTATAAAAGTTCTTTACGACAGAATAAACGTATTGCTGTTTTATATTAACTGTGTCATTTCGGAATCCATTCTTTACATAGTTGTTCATTTACTTTAGGGAACTCGCGAAAAATTATACTTTTTCCTTTTGTTTTTGTATCAGAATTTTTGCAAGTTGCAATCGCGCAAACTGGCATTTCGATAATAGTTTTAAATTCTTGTAAATTCACTGCAAAAACTGAAGAAAGTAATTATAGAAAATAACAAATGTATTAGAATATCTCGCAAAGAGAAATGATCCAATAATAGTTAGAGCTAGTAAGGCCAAACGCTCCGTTCTTGAAGTAAAAGTGCGAGCTTTGCGCCAAAGTGACGTCACTAGAGTGACGTCGGAGTTTCGGCGCGGCGAGAGATACTTCAAAGGAGTGAACCAGCCCTTCTATTCTCTTTAGCCCTGGTATATTGGTAGTGAGAAATCTTGGAAGAAACCCCAATTTGGCTACAACGAGACTTGTTTGGCGAAAAAATATTGTTTACTCTTTCCAATTACAAGATGATTATGAAAATTAGCTCCATTTTACATTTTTTATATTATATTAAATTATTTTCTTGAAGCTTTAACACCTTATTGCTCCATTTCCTTCTTATTATTACTACCATATTTTAAATGTTGTTTACACAACAGAGAATGTAATTAACTGCATTCTATATTAAAAATTACGAAAATTTTTTTTTTACTCCTCTTTTGTTAAATAGCCACTCGACAGTTCGATTTAAAATTTGCCTTTATTTTTTTTGTAGATCTTGCGGATTTTCAAATGGACATTAGAAATTAGAATAAAATGAAATATTAAAATATTACATTAGCTGTGCACTGACGATATTTCGTATTTTTTTAGTTCAGTATCCTATTCTCGTATTCCTTAATTATTATAGAATAATTAATACGATAACTTTTGTGATATAGCCTCACGACAATTAGATTTAAAATTGTCTTTATTTCTTGTAGATCTAGTTGATTTTCAATTGCACCTTAAAAATTAGAATTATATATATATATATATATATATATATATATATATATATATATATATATATTCTATATATATATATATATATATATATATATATATATATATATATATCATCAGCATTGGCACGACAGTCCTTTGTGAGCCTGGGCCTTCCTCAGAAGCTTTTCCCATTCTGCCCTTCTCCCAGCAATTGTTTTCCAGTTCTTTACTTTTAGGATGGCAAAATCCTCATCTAAACAGTCCTTCTATCTCTTTTTGGGCCTTCCTCTTGGCCTTTTATTGGAGGGGGTTGCATTAGAGACTCTCAATGCTGTTCGTTCTGGGCTCATTCTCACTGCATGCCCGGCCCATCTCATTCTACTTAATTTAATAGATTTAATGATATCATTGCCATCAAAGATCCTATATATTTCAAAACGATATCTTTTCCTCCAGTTGTCGTTATCGAGTATAGGGCCAAAGATGGTTCGTAGGACCTTCCTTTCGAAGGTTGCTAATAACTTTTCTTCCCTTTTTGTTAAAGTCCATGTCTCTGAAGCATAAGTCAAAACTGACTTGATTAATACCTTATAAAGTAAGATCTTACGCCCGTATTCACCATTGACCCTAACCCTCAGTCAGAGTTCAAAACAGGTTTTATGAGAGCAACTCTAGGTTTGAGTCCAAAATTTCATTTCACCGTGTACGTAACTGCGAGTTACTCTAACCCAGAGTTAAGTAACTTTAACCTGAAGGTATTCCCGGTTAGAGTAACCGGGCATGCGCAGTAAACGAGTGTTTGCTCATTTACTTCGTTTTCTTCGTCGGTATTTTTTATATTTCTGCTCTTTTTCGTTTGATAATTTTAATTGTTTTGAATTTCGATTCTTATTTTGTATTTTTGACCTACAGATTTCCCCGGTTTGAGCAAACGCTGATATGAAGAAGGAGATTTTTTTATTTATTTATGTTTTCAAAAATAACACTTTTGATGTTCGGTTGCTTATGTTCAATGAGGTCAATTTTTCACTTGATGCAACTATAATTAATTTATATCTTTGCCTTGCCTTCAAAAAATAGCATACCATAATATTAATAAAATGAAAATATATTAATAAAATGAAAATTAAATAACACTTTATTTTGATGCTCAGTTGCTTTTTTTATGTTTAATAAGATCATTTTTTTACTAGATGTAACTATAATTAATTTATATCAAATAAATGCTTATTAATAAAATGAAAATTAAATTTTCTTGAGTTAATATCTTCTACAGAAGATACTATTTATATTTCTCAAATTATTATTAGCAGTCGTTACAGCACTTAAATAATTTTTCACTCGAAAAAAAAATTCGTGGATAATAAAGATTGCGGCTTTAATAATTCAAATGAATAGTTTAAGTAAGAATTATTGTAAATAATTTAACTAACTTTTACTTATTTTTTTTAAAGAAAGAAAACAATCAATACTTGAAATAAATATAAAATTTAAAAAAGAATATAATTCATTAAATGTTTTTAGATTTCGATAATATCTATTGAGATGATAGATCTTGCACAAAAATAAAAATAGTTTAGAGTTGAACTTCCAAAATAATGTGCAATATTTAGATATGAAGATAACGAAAAGAATTAAAATTTTTTTTTTAATCCATAAAATAAAGCTATTAATTAAATTTAAAAATATATACATTATTTTAAATATATATTAGAAATTATGCTGAAATAAATATTACTTAATCAATGCAAATTTTGATCCGAGGTAACATTTTAACTACACAATAATTTGCATCAAATAACTTTGCAAATCAGGAAATTTAGAATTTTATAAGCATAAAATAATCTGCTGAATATTTCAAAAAAATAGGATCATTTGGAAGAGATTTATTGCTTAAAACTATATGAAATTAAAATGCCCGTCTTTAGTGAAAATTTTTTATATATAGCCTGACTACTTTATGACATATGGGGCATAATATATATATATATATATATATATATATATATATATATATATATATATATATATATATATATATATATATATATATATATATATATAACGTCGTTGCCGAGTGGAAGGATTAAAACAGGTCATAGGTCGGGAAGGAGGGTACAAAATTTATTTATTAATTATTAGACAAGAGCAGTCATGAGAATGAGTAAAAGTGCACACGAAAAGTTGCGCTCCTTGGTTATATGTTAGGGAAAATCTTGCAAAGTAAAATCCGTAAAATGTCTTAATTTAGGGAAAGAGGGAAATCTTAGTAGTTGCTATTGGTTTATGAGATAGATCGAACGTTTCCCACACAAGAGCAAAGGGAAAAATGTCCTGCTCTTTTAAATAAATGCATACTTGAGCCAAAAATAGATTTAAGAACAGGATGTGGCTTTTAAAAGTGTGAGAAAGTATTTCGTTTAGAATAATTAATTAAGATGAAGTTTTATAAAAGAAACTAACATAAAAAGAATAATTGAAGCTTTTTATGTTACATCCCCCCTCGCCAAAAATGTTTAGTTACAATCCAAAAATTTTAAAAATTATCCATTTGCAAAATCTTCCCTTTGGTAGAAGCACAATTAAAATAATCAAATTTGTAATGTTGACAATATATAAAAGTAATATAAATTATAAAACATTTACATATGTTCTCATTGTAAAAATTTTAACACAATTAAAAACCTGTAGTAGCTTTATCAGCAAATTTAAAATTTTCATTTTCAACAGTTTCTTTTTTTTTCTGAATTAACAGCTTTTTCTATTTCAAAAGTATTTTGTTTAAAAATCACAACACAGCTTTTTCACTATAAGAATTCTTCATAATAATACAATTTAAGTTAACTCTTCAGTCATGATAAAAAATAATAAACATTTGTTAGAAATGTGTAATTTAAAATGTAAAACACAAAAAACATTTTTACAGGAAAAATTTCAATCTGGAATTAGACTTGAGTTTTGTTTACCTTGTTTGAAAACAAAAATGACACAGTGGTTGTTATTCTGAAGTCCAAGATTTCAATATTGTCTTTATTTCACTTTCATTTTTTGTCACTTTAATAGCAAAATATTTGGAATTTTTTTTTTTTTTTTTTTTTCAAAATCAACTGAAGTTAGGAATTAATTAATTTTCTTGGATTTGCACAATTCTGTCAACATAATTTTGACAATGTTACGCACCATTATCATATTTAGTCTCAAGAATATTAGAAAACACAAGATCATTTTCAATTCTGCTATTTGAAATTTTTTTTTTTTTTTTATGTCCAAAAATTTACCTTCTATACCCTTTTTTCTTTTCTTTTTCTCTCTTATTCTTCCATCTACTTTCTTTTCTTTCTACTTTCTTTATATTTATTTATTTGTACTTTTATTTTCGTTCTTGGTATTTTTATTGCAATTATTAACCCGGATTTCAGGAAAAATGTAAAGACAAATTGCTTTTATAATCAGAAAAGATGATCAGTCTTCTCAGATTTTACATTACAACCCGTTTAACACAATTCATCACTAATTGAAATCCAAAACAAAGCTTTCAAATTTAATATGGTATTAAGGTAAATCAGTTTTTAATTTTTGACTGATCTAGCTATTTTCCTTATTTTTAATCTGAAGTGCAAGTTTGGTTTATTTGGAAATTACCTTTTTTTTTATTTATATCTTTCTTTTTGGACATAATTTTTTTTTTCTTTTTTTTTTCAAAAAATTTTTGTTTGGATATTTTTCTTAAGTAATTTTTGTGCAGAGATCTTAATTGATAATTTAATTTGTCACAATTGTTAGGGAATTCAAATATTTTTATTTCTATTTCTTACGTGTTTTTGAAGTGAATTTGGTTACTAATACTTTTCAATTTTTGTTTGATCATTTTCCTATCTTTATGTTGTTTGTCTATGGAAATGTCTGAGCTAGAACTGAGCTATGAACTATTTACCAACGTTGAACTAAAGCATTAATGTTTGGTTACTCTTCAATTTAAATTCTAACAACAAGTATTTTATTCATTTTTCCAAACTATTTGTGTGAGTTTTAACATTTCTTAATTTAATTTTTGCCACACCGTAATTGCATTCATATATTAAAAGTGAATCTCAATAATTATTGCAGTTGCATTACGAAAAGAAAAAAAATTTAAATGGCATTTTCATTTAAACCCTAATCACTGTAAAACAAAAATATAATTTCTACTACTCAAAAAATCATAGAAGCTGTAACACATAAAACAATATGAAAATAATTTCTCGAAACACTTTTCAATCAAATAAATCAATTAACTGAAAATAAAAATTTAAAGAAATAAAAATTTCAACAGTAAATACTATCAATATATAAAAAGTAGTTTCACTTTGAAACATCAAATATGGGAAAAAATTAAAATCATAATCATTTAAGAAATTGATTTATGAGAAATGTAAAAAACTTTAACTCAAAGGATACCTGAAAAAGTTCGAATTAGTCCGAGATATTTTGAAAACCACAACAGAGATGGGAATGCGTTGAAATTCCGTAAACACAATTCCAAAACCAAAGACGTGAGCTGCTAGGGAAAAAATTTGTTTCTTCGTTAAGATGAATCGTAAATTAACACCAATAGTGACGGAGAAATTGAAGCTTATTTTTCTTTTGAATGTCGAATATTTAAGTAGACCATCGTGGGTGTGAGAACAATTATTCATCGACGATAAGATCCAGCTCAGCACTTAAGAGTGGCAAAATCAACGCTTTCTCAAAGGGATAGTTTCAATAAAACATTTTAATTAACAGGAATTCGATGCAGTTTTTCTTTTTAGTCCAAGGAAGGAATTGAAGCTCAGCTTTCTAGTATTCTCAGGAACGTAGACAAAATATGCAGCATAGACATGGAAAACGGATGATCTTTTTGTTCCACTGTGCGTAGGTTTCATTTATAATAAACAAAAAGTTTTGAAGAGTTTATTTTTTTGATGAAGATACTGGGTGAATTAATTATTGCCATAAGTTGGAGAAGAATTTGACTGCTTATTTACCAAATGTCCATTTGAATAAATGATTTGAAGTTATTCCATATTTTTGAAGTACCCTCTTCCGAAGTTGATTTATTTATTTTCAAATGAGATATTAAATATCTTTAATGTACCGTACGAACTGTACCCCTTCCCGACCGTTCAATCCTGGCGACTTATAACGTCGTTGCCGAGTGGAAGGATTAAAACAGGTCATAGGTCGGGAAGGAGGGTACAAAATTTATTTATTAATTATTAGACAAGAGCAGTCATGAGAATGAGTAAAAGTGCACACGAAAAGTTGCGCTCCTTGGTTATATGTTAGGGAAAATCTTGCAAAGTAAAATCCGTAAAATGTCTTAATTTAGGGAAAGAGGGAAATCTTAGTAGTTGCTATTGGTTTATGAGATAGATCGAACGTTTCCCACACAAGAGCAAAGGGAAAAATGTCCTGCTCTTAAATAAATGCATACTTGAGCCAAAAATAGATTTAAGAACAGGATGTGGCTTTTAAAAGTGTGAGAAAGTATTTCGTTTAGAATAATTAATTAAGATGAAGTTTTATAAAAGAAACTAACATAAAAAGAATAATTGAAGCTTTTTATGTTACATATATATATATATCTTATATAACTGATATATTTCCATGTACAATTATCTAAATAATAAAATTTTTAAAGGCATAAAAAATTTTTTAAATTTTAAAGTTTCGGAATATTTGTTCCGATTATGACATTTTTCTTTAAAAAAATTGTTATCTTATTCACCATATCACCTACGTCGATTCTCTCTTATCATCAGCAGATGGCAGCACAATAGTAGTCGTTTATAACTTCTGAATAATATGAATGTGTTGATTTATGCTTATATGTATTAAGAAGTTTATTATATACAATTTCATTTAAAATTAAAAAAAAAAAAAATTCTTTTCAATGGTTTAAGTTATTGATAATATGTTATGAAGGGGAAGAAAAAAAAAAGATTAAAAATACGCGCATAAGGATGATAATGATGCCCTTGATCATAGTGTAAAATAAAAGTATTAAATAATTGTGTGAAATAAAAGTATTTTTAATTGAATTTCAGTTACATTTCTATGGTTGCTTGCGGCTTTATGATATCCATAATAATAAAATATCTAAATTCATAATAATAAAGCTCGGATCCTTTTGCTCATCAATACAAGTCAGTTAGGAATACGAAACTAAACATATTTTTTATTTGACCAGTAAAAGAGAGATTCAAATTTAATTATTCGATGCAATCTTTTTTTCTTCTTCTTTTAATAGAAATTTTTTATAAAAAAATAGCAACGAAAATTGAAAACAAACGCTGTTAATACGGCTATAAATCTACCGCCTGTAACTGCCGGTCAAGTAACCCGCAGTTGAGAAACCGACGGTCAAAAAATAATGGTGGAATCGCTTTTGAACTGTCGGTTAAAGTTTCCGAACCGGGGGTTTCGGAACTGGGAGTTACGCGCTAGGTCAGAGTCAACGGTGAATACGGGGGTTAGTCTTTCCTTTTATTAAGTGAGATTTCAATAATGATCTTAAACCATAGAAGCAGCGATTGGCTGCGATTATTCTTTTTCTAATTTCAGGATTGATGTCATTTTGATAGTTTATTTCTGATCCTAGATAAGTAAAATTTTTTACAGATTCAAATTTAAAAGAATCTATTTTAAACAATTTAGGGATGGTTTCCTTTGTACCACAATACATATATTTTGTTTTCTCTACATTCACTCTTAAGTTAATTTTTCTAGCTGATTTTTCCAGTGCCAAAAGATTTTCACTCAGTGCTGTCCTAGATCTTGCGATGATATCAACATCATCGGCGTATGCCAAAATCTGCACTGATTTATTAAATATAGTACCTGTAGTATTTATGCCAGCATCTCTAATAACTTTTTCTAAGGCTATGTTGAACAGAAGACATGCTAATGCATCTCCCTGTCTAACTCCATTATGAATTTCAAAAGAAGTAGATAGTTCCCCTTGAATTCGTACTGTTGAAATGGTTTCAGTGAGTGTGAGCATTACAAGTCTGATTAATTTTGATGGAATATTAAAATCATATAGGGTCCTTAATAGCTCAGTCCTATTAATACTATCATATGCCGCCTTAAAATCCACAAATAAATGATGGGGCTCTATTCCAAATTCTCTACATTTCTCCAAAGTTTGTCGTATATATATATATATATATATATATATATATATATATATATATATATATATATATATATATATATATATATATATATATATATATATATATATATATATATATATATATATATATATATATATATATATATATATATATATATATATATATATATATATATATATATATATAAATGAATGTCTGTCTGTATGTGGGTACCCTTTATAGACTCCTAAACCAAACCACTTAACCGAAATCGATGAAACTCAGCATACAGATAGTTTGAAGAAAGAGTAAGGTCACTGTCGACATTAGAACATTTTGCGACGAACCGTTCGAGTGGGATCAGCGAAAAACTAAAGAGAATTTTCCGATTGGTAAAGCGTTAGCCATTGTTTGAAAATTAACTATAAACGGTACAATTTTTCACATGTTTTAAAAGTAACATCAGTGATAATTACTAGCTTATAGTTTTATTTGATAAAAAGGAAAACAGTTTATTCCACGTATCTAAGTGTTTCATTATTTTATATTTGCTATTTAAGTTCAATAAACAGTCTTACGTGATAGTATGCGTGGTCTACGTCACCAAATTTATACTTCTAAAGTTGTCTGATATACCACGCGCTTTTTTTAAAATTTATAATCTTTCTCTCTAAACGTGTTTCAAAAAAACTATTAATTTAAAATCAACGGTAATTGAATAGGAAAAAAATATTTATATATTTAAAGGCAAAATTAATGTGAGTGTGGTACTAATTCGTTCACTATATTATTATTCCCCATATTATAATTAATGCTTAGTTAATTTAGGTAATATATTTATATTAAAATAAAAGAAATAAGCTATGTGCTAGAAAACTAAAGTAATGGAGTAAAGATATTTATTTGTCTAGAACAGTGGTTACCAACTGGCGGCCCGATAATTTTGATAAAAATTCAACAACAGGTTTTCCGCAGTTTCAGAAAATATTTTTCCAGTGGTAGCAAATATAATGTATTAATATTTTAATTGGAATTAAAAGCGCTATGTTCCTCCACTACTATTATAAATATTTTAACAGTAAACTAAAGGTCAGATAAAGAAATGGTCATGCTCCAAAATCCTTATCAAGTACTAATAAGAATTCTATTAAAATAATAAATGCGGCTTTAGTTGGCTGTCACTGACAAATGTATTTTTCACAAAACTCAAATGTTGAAGAGTTAAGTACCAAATATTCTGATGTAGGTATAAAATATTATATTGATATGTTTGGTGATATTAAAACAGCACCAATACTAAGCAGTTTTATTACCATTACTTCGGAAATAAGCGTATTACGGTCCCTCGAAAGGGATATGGAGGGGATAAAATTACTTGATTGTGGTAAATTTTGACTATTATGAGTTGGCAGCGAGAAATAACTAAATACATTTTATCTATATTCTAATGGGATGATAAAAAACGAGTTTTGCTTACTTCAATAACGTAAAACCATAGATTGGGGCAACAAATAAAATTAAATAAAAAAATCATTATAGCTATATTAATTGAAAAACTTAGTGAGAAAACCAGGCTAGTGAAATTTTCAAAAAAAAAAAAAAAAAATTTTTAACAAATAAAAAAAAAACGCTGTATCCGAACTATTTTGATTCATTCCATGATTTCATTGCTCAGCACTGATTAATGATTTTTTTTCTTCGGAAAACAGATTTTCAGTTACTTGCCATATAATAATTAACTAGGTATTTTTTGTTTTATAGTATCTCGACTGTTTGATTGAAATTGTTCCTTTATTTCTAGCAGAAATTGTTTCATATTAGAAATTAGACTAAAACTTAGAAATAAGATTTTGCAATTGCATATTAGAAATTAGACTAAAACGATAGATTAAAATACTATATTAACTGTGCACTAATGATATTCTGCATTTATTTTAGTTCGGTATCTAATTTTACAATTCCTTAATTGCTATAGAATAATTAATACGGTATTTTTTGTGATATAGCCTCTTGACAATTAGACTTAAGATTTGCATTTATTTCCTGCAGATCTAGTTGATTTTAAATTTCACATTAGAAATTGGAGTAAAATGAAATATTAAGCTATCATATTAGCTGCGCACTATCGTATTTTGTATTTATTTTGATACGATATCTTATTCTCTGATTCTTTCATTGTTACATAATACAATCATTAATACGGTTTCTTTTGTGATATAGCCTCTCGAAGACGAGACTTAAACTTATCTTTATTTCTTATAGATCTTGTTTATTTTCATTTGCACATTGGAAAATAAAATAAAGCGAAACATTAAACTATTATCTTAACTGTGCACTGACGATATTTTGAATTTAATTTAGTACAGTATCTTACTCTCCAATTTCTTACTTTCCAATTTCTTTAAAAAGAAAAACCGGAGAAAATGGATTGAGAAGCCCATGACCAAATCTGCGTGACTTGAATGATTAGTCACTTCAATGACTATTAACTAAATTAAAGTCGTGGGATGAGTTTGTTCAATTTAAAAAGCGATAATGATCTTGTAATGAACTTAAAGTGCATAAATGTTAAATATTTATCAAGGAGACATGTGTTGTCATTATATTTTATTCCAGACTTGTTATTGGACTATAGTATAACATCATATCTTCTTGCCAGTTGCTGAGACATTTTTTTTTCTTCAGCATTACGGGTCATTTATGCGCATATTCTACAAAATTGCTTCTCTGTATGCGTAAAAGATGGTATAAATGGTTCTATTTTAATTTATTTAAAATTATGGTAAAGACGAAATTTTGAAAAAAAGGGAAATTCCTTTAAGTACAAAAACTGTGCCGACTGAGTGATATTAGTTAGATTTATTTTGTGCTGATTATTTAAATTGTTAAAATACCAATCACCGTGTAGTGTAGCAGAACCTACATATGATTAGAAAAAAGAACCTGCGTAATAAAATTATTAATACCTTATATCATCAAAGCAAAGTTCATTCGAATAACTTAAGGCAGAATTACAGTAATTTCTCACGCTTTTTGAAAATTTTAAAATATCGCTGTCAATATTTTTTACCGGTAAATAGCTGTTTAATGTGGATGCAGTATAGACCAACCTCCACGTGATGTACCCCGGGAAACGTTTTGACGAGGTTAAGAGTCTATAGATGTCCAGCATGTTTCGTCAAAGTGTATCTCGCTCGCATCATACACAATGTATCTCTCACTCGATGTATATAGCCGGAAAATCGGAGTGCTTCCCTGAATGTTCTGCAGTAGAATGCAGGTGGGATTTTCAAATATCAATGTCATTATTTTTTACCGGTAAATAGCTGTTTAGTGGGGCTGCAGTATAGACCAACCTCCACGTGGTGTACCCCCCGGGAACCATTTTGACGGCGTTAAGGGTCTATACATACTGGGTCTATACATGTCCAGCATGTTTCGTCGACGTGTATCACGCTCGCATCATACACAATGTATATCTCACTCGATGTATAGATCGGGAAAATCGGAGTGCTTCATTGAATGTTTTGCAGTCGAATGCAGATGGGCTGTCTCAGCCAAATATAGCTGTCTTAATTCAAACTTTACGTAAGAAAATATAGATGTATTTGCAATTATAGAAGCAAATCTCATAGTGGATCGATCACCTAAATTACTATTCTTTTTCAAGATACTTTTTATTAATACTTCTTAAATATCGAAAAGTTGTCGGTGGGAGTAGTAAAAGAACCTAGAGCAGATTTTGAGATTTGTAAAGAAATGGTAATGGTAAGATCACTGATAAGAGTGAAATAATGAAAAAAACTAATGTTTGTAAAAAATGATCTTTAGTCTGCCATTTATGCAGTATATATACCACCAGGGAGTAAGTCTGAACTATCTATCTCGTCCATTCATTAAAATAGTATTATGACTGGAGATATGAATGCACATTCCTAACTCTGGAGCTATCAAGATGTAAATGCTGATGATGCACTGTTTGAAGATATCTTAAGCTCTAGTACTTGAGAATTGATTTATGATCACAGCGAACTCACACAGCGCCACTTAAGTATTCATGAAACTTAGAGAAAGCTGGTTGGAAAACATTTTAAAATCTAACTAAGGACGAACTACATCAGAACAGTTCAATTCAGTTTGATTTTAATAATTAATATAACAAATTAATTGCAGAAATAAATAAGGCTGTCTTGCGATGTGCTAATCCCGGAGGGAAGGTGAAAATTTTTAGAATCTTTTGCGCAAAAGATTTAGAGAAGGTAAAGAAAAGTGTAATCGACTTAGAAGAAAAGCAGAACGAACAAAATGCTTTAAAGACGTCACCGCATGACTAGAACAAGTGGTAGAGTTCAAGAAGAATCTCTTGGAGGCAAAACGAAAGACTTACGTTAATTTCATCTCACACAATATAAATCTGTAGTCTAAGGACAAGCAGATTTTTGGAAAACATACACAATAAAAGGTATCACATCAAAAAAGAGGAAAAAGCAGATTTCAGACAAAAACATAACAAATGTGTTCAGCCAAACCTGTGCAGAAACACAAGGAGTAAATGTTAGGAATATATCAAGTCACAGTAAAAAAAAAAAATAAATAAAACTACTGAGAGAATTCCCAAATCCAAATAACATAAGGCATTTTAATGTTCCGTTGAATGAGCTGGAACTAAACCACGCAATGCTAAAGGATGAAGAAATTACAATTACAGAACTTCTTTGTCATTATCTATAACAGTAACTATGTGTTTTTTTCTTCCGAAATCCATTTATTTGTTTAATTTAATACATGTGTAATAGCCATTAAGCATATTAAGTAAATTAATGTACTGTTATGCCTTTTTTTCAATGCTGTTCCTTTTATTATTAATGCGCGATCCACTGTACAATTGTAAAATTAAACAGAATTGCAAATGATTATATATCATTTGTCAGAATCATTAGCATCCGAATCATTTGTCTTAATTTTAAACGAAACTTCCAATATACAAACTTAAAGTATCAGACAGAGTCTGCAAAACCATCGAAGACATCATCACCATTTAAATAATAAATTATTTAGTTGAATAAAGATAAAGTAATTTAGCTTCAATCATTTGAAAACACATACTTTAGCTCAAATGGTATAAAGAGTAAAAATTTCATCTTTGGTTGAATAACTTGAAATTATAAGTATGTTTATATATAGACAATTTGTTAGCTGTCCGCAAAATTTAAAATCAACTTACAATTATTATTTTAACAGCTACTTTAAATACAAAATTAAGCTATAACAGTCTTTGTTATCAAAGAAAAGTGCTTATATGAACAAAAAAAAAAAGAAAATAAAACTGTACTTACAATAACAGCCAACAGTGTTATCTCATTCTTGCACTAAAGAAAATATGACTTAAAAAAGAATGTGATAAGGTATAATACACTAGACGTCTTTATGGGTTTTATGATTGCTAAAATGATAGAAATAAGAATAGGCCTCACTTAATTTTTTTTATCTCATTTTTTTTGCAACTTCATATTTGAAGTAAGCATTCTTGAATACTTTTATAAAAAAACATAGCTTTTTTCTTAATATCATAATTTAGTTTGTTTTATGGCGGTACTTTATATATAGCTTAAAGCGGTGGATATGTATTTGTGCTTTTAGTCATGAAAGTAAATAGAGGAAAGATATCTTTATTGAAAAATATCCTCAACGATTTTACAACTCGTATTTTAATATTTTTTTTAAAAAAAAGAATTCAAGTATAACCTTTGCTTATAGTAAAAAAAAAATTCTACATACTTGTTGATAAAATTCAACTAAGTATATTAAATCCAAATTAAGATGGATTTTAAAATGCCGCACGCATTTATTTTCGAAATTCAGTCGCAACACTACGTCACACGTAAAACAATGATGAATGTTTTCTATTAAGTATATTTGGAAAAACTTGAGCATTAAAAATTTTTTTACAATCACAAAAGAATTTAAAATTGTAACAAATTATTCTGCTATGCAAGTTAATATCAGTTATATTTAATGACACAGTTATAATTATAATTACTCAGTTGTATTTAATTACACAGATAATGATTAATCCTATTAAACAATTAGCAAAGTTTTCCTAACTACTGTTATTTTTTTCAAACTTTAAAAGGTTTAGAACATTGGTTCTCAACGGGGGCGATACCGCCCCCCTGGGGGCGCTGGGACTATGCTGAGGGGCGGTGAGCTTGTTTTGGGCAGTAGGGGGGCGTTGGGTATGTTTTGGGCGGTAGGGGGGGCGTTGAGCATGTCTTGTCATTCAAATTTAATTTTAAAACTTACAAATAAAATTATTAAATTAAGATTAATTTAATAAAAAATTTTATAATAAAGAAAAAAAGACTAAATTAATATAATAAATCAAGATTATCCTATACACTATTTGAAACAGCAATAAAACGAACTTATACGGCACCTATTCTTCGATCCGAACCAACACAGCTCAGCGCATGAGCCAGTAGTTTTTGTCTCTGACTCATTCAAGCCATTTGGTGCAAATTGCAGTACATGCGCTTTCAGTATGAATGTTTGATTGGACCCGTGTTTCTTATAATGGTTTTCGTTAGTTTTCTTGCGGTTTTTTCCCCAGTTTCGATTAGATCTCATAGTTTATTTGGCCAGGTAAGTACGCGAATTAGTTCTTTATAGTATCATAAATCATTTATTAATTTTGAGAAATAGTTGATTTTCTTTCATCGTTTGTATTTCGCTGACACCAACAATGTCGGTTGACAAAAAGAAGTGTCATCAATACAGTGTCACGTACATGAAGTTGGGATTTGTTCAATTAGTGTTGAACTCTCAATTACCTATGTGTTTACTTTGTAATAAAGTATCTAATGAGGTAAGGAAATCTTACCGTTAGCAAGAGCATTTGCAAAAAACTAGATATAGATTTGTCATTTTTGACGAACGACTTTTTTCACGTTTCTGAAGGCACCTTCGATCTCAGGGTTACTAGTAACGTCATCACAAAAATGCGACGATGGTTTGATCGCTTCTTATAATATATCAAAATTTATTGCTAAATCTGGGAAAGCTCAAACCATCGGAGTAGAGTTGATACTGCCGGTTGTCAAGGGAGTTTTAGAAACAGTTTTACATCATCCAATATAATAAAAAACTATCACATAAGCAACGATTCAGTGCGGCGACGAAATGATGAGATGGGTGAAGACGTTGAAATTTCTTTATGCAAACTTTTGATGTCCAACGAATTTTCCCTTCAAGTTGATGAATCTACCTTGCCAGGTAATGCAGGCTTTACTGTAGGCATAGGTCCGGTTTGTAAAGGAAGGGAAAATTATTAAAGATATGCTTTTTGCAGGAAGCTTGATTGTAGATATCAAAGGTAAATCTATTTTTAGTACTGTCAAAGATTATTTTAAAGGGAAAAACATTCCTCTTGCGAATATTATGTCCATTGCTACTGATAGGCTCCTGCAATGGTGGGTCGACATCGTGAGTTAATCGCCCTTGTGGAAACGGAGGTACCAGATATTTTAGCTATTCACTGCGTGATTCACAGACAGTATTTAGTAAGAAAAAATCTCAGTGACCGTTTGCATCAATCATTGCAATATGCCGTATCTGCTGTGAACAAAATTCACAGTAATGCTCTCTAACATCGATTATTCAGACAGCTGTGTAAGAAAAACGATGAAGAATTCAATCGCTTGCAATATACACCGAGATTCACTGACTTTCCAAAAGCTTCTGTCTCAATAGGTATTGGAATCTTTTCGACTATGTGCTTGAGTTCCTCGAAAACAGAAATGTAGCTCTAAGAGACAGATTGCTAGAATTTGAGAAAGACTTTGGCTGATTTATCTGTAAAATTTAATGGCATTAATTTACAACTTCAAGGCGACGAGCTTAATTCGATCCCTACAAAATAAGTTATTTTCGCCTTTCTAAAGAAACTGATTTTGTTTTAGCAGAATTTTGGTTGGAATGAGTTCAGCCATGCAGGCAAAATTCTCTCTGATGATGCACATGCACAAGAATATTGTCAACACCTTGACTCTTTGCACATGGACTTTTCTGAAAATTTTAAAGATGTTTTGTTCTCTCGAAGTCCCTCAATGGGCTTATGAACCCTTTTGTAAATATTGAAACAGCAGAGGTTCAGATTTACGAGGAATTGGTCGAACTTTTAACTAATGAAACTTTGAAATGGTGATCGTCTCACAGAATTTTTACTTAACACTAAAAAGACTGAAATACCTATATTTCTCAAAAGCTGTCAAAATGACTGCATAGAATAACTAATGAATAAAGAAAGCATAACTAATGTATAAAGAAATTTGTTTAAAATAAAATTTCATATTTTTGTTATTATTTTCAGTTATATAACAATTTATTTGTAAATATTAACAATAAAAAAATTATATGTTATACAAAAAGTCACAAAATTCTAAGAAATTGTGTTATCATTGTTTTTCTAATTGAAATTAAAAAGCAGTCAAATTGGCTTCCATGGGCAATCTAGTGTTAAAGGTAACAGTCGTCTCTATCTTGGACTGTAGACTATCGTTAAATTTTTTAATTGCCTTCCCTGCCTCCTAACTTGTCGAATGTGGATTCAGTGCTGTTACGGATCTTGTCACAAAAAGAAGAAATCGACTCGAAATTGTGCAAACGTGGGTATTTGCATCTTCATCTCACTAAAAGTATTGAACCGAGCGTTAAGGAATTGGTTCTGAACCATTAAGTACAACCACTAACATAGTTACTTGAATGTATCGTTGATACTACTTTTTAGTGCAACAAAATTATTTTGGGTGTTATTTTAATTATCTAATTTAGAATAAATTATTCTTTTTAAGCATAGGTTTCTTAGTTGTATTTTTTTTTTCATTAAACGTATTTATTTTGATCATAACAAATAGACGGCGATTACCTGCCGTGAGAAAATTATCGAGTTAATTTATTCTTTTTTAAAAAACCAAACAAAATCAAAGCGTAAAAAAATTGCTTAAAAAATTTGCCTCTTATAATTCAGCACACATTCCTCCGTCCCCATGCTCAAAATAACAGGATTTTTATAAAGGGGGGCGTTGAAATATTTTTTGCTCCTTAAGGGGGCGGCAGCGTTAAAAAGGTTGAGAACCTATGGTTTAGAAGCATTGTGAGAGAGTGGTACCTTTTTTTTTTCTTTAAAAGTGTGCTTGAGCAATTACTTAAATTTGAAAATTATTTATTTCTGTTACAACAAAAATATAGACTTAGAATTTAATTACTTGAACAAAGAACATTTTTGCATTATCTTAAAATCCTGAATGATGAGACAAAATAATGGAAGAAAATAATTCTTTTATACACTGAGGAAAAAATATAGTCAAAACTACCAAAATATGATAAAATTCACTGCGATTCTGGCTGTATGGGAACACCAAAGCACTTGGTAGTTTTTACCAAAGCGCTTGATTTTAGAAAAATTAACAATGAAATATGTTTAATAATATGAGATAAAATTTGGTAAATATGGTAAAAATGGGAAATTTTATAATGATATCATAGAACATGGCATAAAATCAATTTATTCGGTTAAATTTACTTTTCAGTTATGTATTCAGTTTAAAAGCCATATATTTTCTGGTAAACCCTTAGCATATGAAGGGGGAAAATTAGTAAACGAAAGGTTAAAATACCGTATGTTTTAATTTTTCATTCTAAAATAAAAAACTGGAAAAGTCATTATTATATAGTGCAATAATTTTTCCGTTGACTAAAGACTGTCTGTTCAATAATAATAAAGAAATATAAATAAAATTCATTTAAAAATTCAGGTTAATAATGCACTATAAAATAATAGAAATTTTTTAATGAGTAGGTTTTATTAATAATGAAACAAAAATCCAATTTTTAATAAAAAATGTCTCAGAGAAGATGAAAAAAATTATAAAAGATCCTAAGACCTTGAACATGTTATTAATTTATACTATTTTACTTGAAATTATGCTATTTCGATAAAGATAAATATATAATACATTAAAAACTGCTTGCAAACTACTTAAAATAAATCGGAGGTGCATCTATCGGAGTCTCCTCCTTTCCTCCACGCTTCACGTATATTTTATTTTATTTCATTTGTTGTGAAATAAAACTTTCTATTAAAAGCAAAATTTATAATTTTCCTTGTAAAAATTACAAAATAATCCGAGAGACATTGATCTAAATTAAAATAAAAATTTTTACTCCATACTTAGATACCTGACATACGTTTTAAAATTATACAAGAAAGCCCGAATATAGTTTTTCTGATATTTTAATGTAAGAAGAAATATGCTTCAAAGTTTGAAAATGCTTGTAATTCTAAAAAGGGTATTTTTGGAATAAAATTAAACACACTTGTGCTTTTTGAATTTACTATCTTTTATCTAATCTTAGTCAATTAGTAATTAGTATAATTAAATAATAATAAATTATTAAATCAAAACAATTAATTTATTTATTATAATTAATTAATTCATAAATAATTGATTAATTATAATTAATAAATAATAATTAATAAATAATAATAAATAATTATTTACCAATGCTAGACTAATATGTATTAATTATAAACTGTATTATTTAGATCCCTGCTAGTACCTCCATAAAAAGAAATAAAGTTAATACATTTAATTTAAGTTAATATATTTGGTTCATTAACTAAATGATTAAGCCACCTGTTATAGTGATATAACCCCGTTTTTATTATTCATTTTAATAGCAAGCAAAATAACCTGCGCTTGGGTTCAGCTTGACTTCTAAGAATGGTTAGTATCTTTGTTGAAACAGGTGTATGATTGAATTGGAATGCAGATTTTTTTTAAGGTTATGAACTCAGCAAATAAAATCATTTAACTTAAACTCCTTTGCTGTTGCTGAACTTTAATTTCATTGACTTAAACTTCTTTTGATCCAATAAAGTACGCGCAACCGAGAAAAGTACACAGAAATGTTTATGACACTAAGAGTTGTTTTTCTTTTTCAAAGGTTATTCTTATGTACGTAGTACATTGCATTTTTATTCGTGACTAAAACAATCTTTGTAATTGGGGAATGGTCAAATTCGTTCGAAACTTATGTTAGGCTTATAAAAATTATATATATATATATATATATATATATATATATATATATATATATATATATATATATATATATATATATATATACAAAAAAGACAAAAAGGAAACAAAACAAGAAAATTAAAAAAAAACAATAAGTTTTATTTACTGCATATCTTATATATATAGAAGTTAATAATACCCGTTTAAATTCTTTAGATATAGTTTTTTAAATTAAAAGAAAGAAATATTCGCCACTAATTTATTAGATTAATTCTTATTAAGCAGATAAATTCTTAATTGCTATATTTAATTACGTTTCAGAGGAAACTTTGAATAACTTCTTAAATTGAATAAGTATTTTTTGTGCTGAGTCTCAGCGGATATATTTAATACCAGTAAAAATAACATTGTACTGTTATACAATAAAGTTTAATTACATTGAAAATGAGTTTCTTAGCTGTAGTCTCAGGATTGTTTGAACTAAGCATTTAATTACACAATTGTTCATAAGAAAATATTATTATTTTAGTAACTGTGAGCAATTTTTATGGATGGTTTAAATACACGGTGAAAAAAGTTCTGGTAAAATTATAGTACTATGTGGTAATGACATTTATGGTAAAAAATATGTAATTGTAGTATTAAAACAGTAATATACGTTATTTATACCAAAATATACGTTATTTAAATCATTCTTTTGCTAAGTTTTCCGTTTGTAGGGTAACCGTTTATCGGAAATTCTGGTTTTCATAATTATTATTATTACAGCACATTTAGTAAAAAATACAAAACTGAAAATTAAATGTATCTGAATAAATGGTTTTTATGTCATGCTCTAAGATATCGTGGCAAAATTACCAAATTTTACCACAGCTACCAAATTTTATTACTTATTATAAAACCATATTTATTGTTAATTTTATCAAAATCATTACCAAAGCGCCTCGGTAAAAATTACCGAGCTTTTTGTTTTCCTCATAGAGCCTGAAACGCGGTAAATTTTACCATATGCTGATAGTTTTTCCCACACTTGTTTTTCCAGTGTGATATTAATTTCAATTAAAAATGTTTGTTTAGGATTACTAAGAGAAATATAATAAAATATAATAAAAATGTTATCCCTCACTCATATTAACCAAAGAAAAGACACTTCACTCGTATTTCTTATAATAACCGAATTTCTTATAATAATTAATTTTATTAATAAAAAAAAAGGGGAACATTTTAATAAAATTAGAAAAATAAGTTTTCGTTATCATTTCGTTTTCGAAAATAATTTCTATTTATGTTTGCTTCAAGTCAATATGTATGATAATGTTTGCATTAATAAAAAAAAGGGGAACATTTTAGGAAAATTAGAAAAATAAGTTTTCTTCATCATTTCGTTTTCGAAAATAATTTCTATTTATGTTTGCTTCAAGTGAATATGTATGATAATGTTTGCATAATAACATAAATTATTTTATTATTTTGAAGAATTCTTTATTGTTTTCTTACATGACTTAAAATCTTTGAAGGCTTTAAATATGAAGTTCAATGAAATGTTAGGCTTCAAATATTAAGTCATTTTTATGATTTAAAATAAAGTAATTAAAATATAAAAAGTTATTGAATTTGTGACTTGATTAATAAATTATTTTATATCACTCATCATTATTAGCTTCACGTAAACAATGGAGTTTAATGTAAACAGATGGGAAAATGAAAAAATGAAAATGAAAGTTTCTTTTTCTTTTAAATCTATAATAAATTCAGATAATTTTATTTACCCACTATTATTCTTTATTAAATAAGCTGGATTATTACTTTTTCTTCTATTTTTGTATTTTGATGTTTAAAAAAAATTACATAATTTAATATTTATTAATCTCTAACATTATGAAATATTTTGGGCTATAAATTTTATTGAATAATTAAATAACTTAATTTTTTTTAGAAAAAAGCTTAGCTAAAAATAATAGTGCATTAGTAAAAAAAAACTTTACATGGTTTGTATCACTTGAAAATAAAACTGAGTTTTTATACATGAAATCATTGCTTCAGTCACTATATATAAATCTTCCTTACTTTCACTGGGCTGGGGTTTGGTGGTTAGAGATCCCTTTTTTAAACCCGGTGGTCCTCGGTTCGAATCCTATGGGCAGCCGACAAACATTTTTTCTCACCCATTTCTATACAAAAATTTTTTTATACAAATCATTTTTTGCTCGAAAAAGAGTATATGCGGTCTCAGTTTCCATGTCGCTATACCATAGCCACCGAGAAATCGGTGGTGACTCTCGGTGGCTATGGCTGTATTACTCAGAAATAAATACATGGGATTTCACATTTGACTGTATTTGTTTCGGATCTTTATTAACGCATTTTTGCTCAATTTTGAGAAACCCCTTTTTGTAGTACAATATTCACTAACTTTAGTTTACGTCACTAGCATTATGGAATAGTTTTTGAAATACGTCTTTATTTAAAAGAAAATTAGCAAACCCTCAAAATAAATAATTATAAAAAAGACTTTTAATAGTAATAATACATGAATAAGAAAAGCATTATATCTTTTGTGTAACTTATTAGTATAATTATTACTTTTTTTTAAATATACATTAAATGTTTTACATTAAACTAAGAATAGGCTCTATTCTTTCAATTCGAATGAAATTTCCATTTTGAAGAAAAGAAAGATATTAACAGAGAAAGCTCCCCATTTAACAAAATGACGTTTCACTAATAAAATAACTAAATTAACTACTAATTAAATAACTAATAATAATGAATACTAATAAAACTAATACAAATGAAACTAATAATATGCAAATAAAGCTAATTACTAATAAAATAACGATTTACTAATAATTTACTAAAATAATGTTTTATAGACTCAAACAAATATAGACTCTTACAGACTCAAATTATTTAATCAGTATCTCTGTTTAACAAGTTGGATTAGTATCTTTTTGGAAGAAAAAAAATATTAGACAAAGTTTAAAATAAATATTAGAAAAAGCTTAAATTGCTGTAATTGTGGATAATTAAAACAAAAGTATTATATCATTTCTTATTACTTAAAAGTAACATCATTGCTTTTCTCTCATATACATGAAATCTATCATTAAGAGCAAGAATAGATGACTGCTCTTCCGATAAGTATATTATACTCTGATGAAATTCCCATTAAGAAGAAACGAGAGCTTAAAACGGAGAATTATGTATTTTTACAGCAAACAAATTCTGTTTATTTGATCGCCGGGGAGTTTCAAAGGATATTATTTTCAAAAACCATGAAGCATAGCTATACGAGTAGGAAAATGAATTTTCAAATCATTATAATGACTTCTTTTTAGGTCATAAACTTATCTATAATGCCTCGTCTCGGCCCATTTTCATTTTTTACGGAATTCTAGACCCATTATTGTACACGGTACCCTTTCTTGGCAGACGGCCATTTAGACACAAAATATATTTTCTGAAAAAGAACTTATAACAAGAGCTCTTTTCAAAGAAGCTACTCGAAGTATGGGATATAAGAGCGCTCTTATAAACTGACTTTTCTTGAATACGTTGTGTTACAAGACTGATTATTTTCTGATGATTATGAGCTTATTTTTAAACAATGTGCATTTTTTATTTATAATTCAAAAAGATTTTTTGTTGTTTTTCATAACAATAATTTCTTATTTTTAAGTAAATATTAGAACGACATTAAACCGGACAAAAACATGATATAAAGACATTAAGACAAAATGGACTAATTTCGTTTTGAAAATATTCATTAGAAACGTCAAATTTCATTTTCACTCATTAATTATTTCTAACATGGGGCCGTTCAAAAAGTACGTACACAAAAATGGAGAAATTTTAAACCCCTCCCCCCCTTCGTACATTACCGTACATAAGGTCTTACTCCCCTCCCCCCTTAGAGTACGTACATTTTATTAGTCTACCCCCCTTTTTCATAAAAATTAAAATAATTATGTTTTAAATAAAATTAAATATTTAATTAAGGAGTGTGTAGGATAAAGTCATATTTAAATTTGGTGTATGTTTATAAAGTACGTACTTTGTATAATACCTCCCCCCCTCCCCATCGTACAAAACCGTACAAAATAGCAAATCCCCCCCCCTTCGGGATGTACGTACTTTTTGAACGGTCCCCATACCTATTTAGTTTAAATTAGGAAAAAGTATAAATTTTTAACTCGGTTGTTTTGTTTTTATTGTTATGATAAATAATTTGATGGTAAAGGGAAACATATTGCTATATTATGAAATTTAGTTATAATGTAAATAATATACAAAATATATATATATATATATATATATATATATATATATATATATATATATATATATATATATACTATATATATATATATATATATATATATAATATATATACATATATATATATACATATATATATATATATATATATATATATATATATATATATATATATATATATATATATATATATATATATATATATATATATATATATATATATATATATATATATATATATATATATATATATATATAAATTCGCTGCAGAACTGGCTCTCTTCGAATAAAATTAAAGATTCCTCTACAATTAAACAAAAATATTTTTTTACAATGCATTAATAGGGTTATTTTATAAGCACTAGTATCTAATTTTGATTTATTGTGTTGGGAAAAGTCAGATAAAACCTAGCAACTCCATAAATGAAATAAATATAGTTTTCATTATGGGTCTTAATGGCTCTGATAAATTAGCCCTTCAGCTAAAATAACAAAAAATACTAGATTTTGGAGGATAAATTAATTACTATGGGGAACAAAAATGCATTTAATACATACTAAATTTTGCCTGATTTGGTTGTGAGGGTTTCAACTCTAATATTGGTTTTGCTCATAAGGCTAGTTTTATTTAATGGCTTTTTTAGTTTATATTTTGTCGATGTGTACAAGTTTAAAAGTGTTATATTTATTATGGGATTGCGCAAATATTTCTACAAACAGTTCTAAGAGAGTGAGTTGCCCATCATCAGAATTAAAATTGCGTAGGAACCCACGCCCGGAAATGTCACCATACGCCGTTTGGGGCTACTACCCAATTAAAACCTGTTTCTTCCTGTGCTTTTGAACAGGTGGTAATAGGAAAGCTAAGTTAATCACAATATTTACGTGAGCTCCTGCTATGTATAACGTTTTTACTTTTGTACATTTGGGCAGAAAGAGGCTAAAAATGCTTTTAAAAACTGCAGTTTGAAGAGAGAAATTGATTGCGTATTTGAAATCAACAATACGAAAGTACCTAAGATCTTTTTAAATAAATCTCAGAAAAACAATTTTCTTTCCACAGTGCTATTGTTTGAGAGTTTAATGTTAACACCCAATTCTATCCAACCTGGACCAATAAAGCCGGATGTATACAAAATGAAAATAAAAATTATTATAATATTTATACCGAAGAGCCATTACATTATGACCACCCTGCTATTAACATGTAGGACCACCTTTAGCCCTCAAAACTGCCAGCACCCGATGTGGTATTGATTCCACAAGGTGCTAATAGGTAGTCTGAGGTATCTGGTACCAAGCGCTCACCAACTGGTCCTGCAATTCCCTCACATTGAGAGGGGGTAGCGTGGCAGCACAAATTTGGTTTTCCAAGTAGGACCACAAATGCTCTATTGCATAGATTCTCAACCTTTCTAACGTTGCCGCCCCCTTAATAAGCAAAAAACATATCAACGCCCCCCTTTGTGATAATCCAGTTATTTAGAGCATTGAGGACGGGGGGGGGGTGCTGAATTATAAGATGCATTTTTAGGCAATTTTTTAAGCGTTAAATTTGCATGTTTTTTTTATTTTTAAATTTAATGTGTACGTTAACTCTATAATTTTCTCCCGGCAGGTAATCGCAGTCTATTTGTCATAATAAAAATAAATACGTCTAATCTTAATTAGATAATTAAAAAAACACCCAAGAATAAAAGTAGTATTAACGAAGAAATCAAGTTACTATGTCAGTGGAATGATTGTACTTGATGGTTCATAGCCAATTTCTTAACGTTCGGTTCAATATTTTTACTGAGGTGAAGACGCAAGTCCCCTCGTTGCATGATTTCGAGTTCATTTCTCTTTTTTGTGACTTGATCCATAACAGCACTGAATCCACTTTCGACGAAGTAGGAGAAAGGGAAGGACATTAAAAATAATTTTGAAAATAAGAATGAATTTCGACAAAAGAATTTTGACAGTCCAGAGTAGAGGCGACTGATGTTACCTTGAAGCCAAAATTATGTGAGTTATCACCAGTTCAAAGCTTCATTAGTTGAAAGTTTGCCCGATTCCTCCTGAATCTGAACCTCTTCTGTTTCAATATTCAAAAAAGGGTTAATAACCATTTGAAGGAAACAGAACAAAACACATTTATAACAGTCAGAAAAGTTCATGTGCAAAGAGTCAAGGTGTTAACTATATTCTTGTGTATCATCAGAGGAAATTTCGCCATTCTTTTCTTCAAGGTACGATAAGATTTGAAATTGGTTGAACTCATTCCTACCAAATTTCTGCTTCCAAAAAATAAGTTTTTTTAAAAATGTAGAAATAACTGATTTCGTAGGGATCAAATTGAGTTTGTCACCTTGAAGTTGCAAATTAACGCCATTAAATTTTGCAAATAAATCCACCAACGTCTATCTTAAATTCTAGCAATCTGTCTCTCAGAGCTACATTCTGTCTTCGAGGAACTCAAGCACAGAGTCGAAAAGATTCAAAAACCCATTGAGACAAGGCTCCTTGAAAAGATTCAAAAACCCATTGAGACAAGGCTCCTTTGGAAAGCCAGCGAATCACGGTGTAGTAGCAAGCGATATTCTAAATAGTTTTTCTTAAACAGCTATCTGAATAATCAATCGTTGAGAACATTACTGCGAATTTTGTTCGCAGCAGATATGACATATTGCCAATGCCGGATTTGTGTATAAGCTAAATAAGCTGTAGCTTGGAGCCCCGAGATGACAAGGGCCCCCAAATCCTACTTTTCCCCCTCTTTATTTAAAGTTTTATTCGGAGCTGGGGCCCTCAGAAGCCCAAAAAGCATTTTTTTTTTACATTGCTGGACATAATAAATATAAATAAATAACTGAATAAAACAAAAAACTTCGCTGTCATTAGAAGGGAACATCATCTTTCAAGCAATTTGAGTATTAATAAATTATTTATAAATAAAAAAAATTTTAGTTTGAAAGGTAAAAAAGTTATTTTTTTGCCCCTTCATTCGATCATCAGACTATTTAATATCTGTTTCTAAGGATCAGAATTCCCTTTTATATTACTTTAAAATTGTAGAAATGATGTATTTAATGCTTTCAAGTGATATGCAGCAGTTTTAAATAGCACTTTAAAATACCTAAAAAAGGACTGAAATTATCAATTCAAAAACAATTAACCAATACTTTTGAATATGATTTTAAATAACTGCACACGGTTGCTTTGCTATCTCATTTTATATAGCATTATTTAGAGCAGACAGTTGCGTGTGGGTGTGATGATGACGTAATAAAAGAGGCATACAAAAAAAGCAAATTTCATTTCAGTTAAAATCCTCCATATTATATTTTTAAACTCCTCGAAAAATGTAGTAAAAAAAACAACAAATTAACTGTCGCAAACAAATTAATATTAAGTAAGAACGAAATAAAAATGATATTGAAATATGTTGAATCACTAATGAGACAGACGGGATGAAAGACATCAAAACCCATTTGATTGAATAGTAAAACTATCAGGTATTTCTATAATTCTGAAATCTATCAGGCTTTAATTTTTTTTTCTGTCACAAAATTTATCAGTAATTAAAAATAATAAATTCGTTAGATTTCAATATTGGTTCTGTTTTCTCGTTGATTAAATGTTAAACATTAACAGATATTTGTCTTTTAGAACATTTCATTCTATAATAAAATAATTATTCTACAATCGTAATTATCTAAAACTAATTGATATAAAGGTTTAGTGCGATCCATTGATACGTTGAATGCTCGTTTTGGCTGGATGCCCGGGACTGTTGCTCTTTCACATCCTAGCCACTATACACCATCAAGAGCAAAGCTGATACTTCAAACCCGTATCATATTTATTCTCTCTGATTTTTAATAGACCCTTTAATAAATCCTTAAAAATATAAGCCAAAAATTTCATAAATAATGAAAATTTTTATTCTTGCACTAAAATTTAACAAATGTACTTAAAACTATTAAAAAGAATGCAAAAATAATGAAGAAATATTTTTAATATAAACATCAATTAAATAATATCAGCTTTCAAAATGTTCTTTTTATTTTTGAAAACAATATTAATATAACGGCCCTCACCTGCTCCAGGGTGTAGGGACTACTGGATTGGGTTCAAAATGACAAGGCTACGGAGTTGAATATTAGTTGTCGTAAACTCGAAATTGGGGGCAATAACTGTTATAGAATAGACTAATAAATTTGGCCGGGATAGCCTGGTTGATAGGGCGCTGGGCTCGTGTTCGTGAGAATGGGAGTTTGAATCCAGCCGGCAAAAGAATATCCATGTATAAAATGGTGTCTGGTGCATGTTAAATCTGTCGGGGTCACAAAGTCCTCCAAGTTCTCATAACAAATAAATACATCTGGGTACTGATCTAGCAGTTCCCTTGTCTTCTGGATTGGGTTCAAAATTACAAGGCTACGGAGTTAAACATTGGTAGCCTTAAACTCAAAATTGAGTCGGTTGTTCAACGGGGTTTTAAAAAAATAATAAAACTAATAATCGAATTGTATTTTCTTGTTTTCTTTCCAGCTCTTTGCATATTTTCTATGCACATTCAAAATTTCATGTTTCTAGCAGCTGTTCATGTTTTTGAGCAGCAAGCAAAATGTAACGTTAAAAAAAACAATTGAGAAAAAAATCATCAAAAATTGCAAATAAAATATATTTAAAATGAATCTAAAAAAAAAAAAAAAAACTCTGTTAAATATATAGTGGACCAGCACGCCAAATTTTTACTCTGTGCTTAAAATGTGCTTCTTTTGTAACTTTTTCCCTCGTTCAAAAAATATGTGCAGTAAAAGAAAGGTTCGACCTAATACTCTCATCACAATCAATATACTATTTCACAATAAAGTAATATTATAAATATTTTTAATAATATAATGTTAATACGCAACAACAAAAAATAATGACAGTTTACTTTAGGTGTATGGAAATGGAATTGAACTTATAAGGGCCCCACCAAACTTAAATCCGGCCCTGCATATTGCAATGACTGATGCAAACAGTCGCTGAGATTTTTTCTTACTAAATACTGTCTGTGAATCACGCAGTGAACTGCTGAAATATCTGGTACCACCCTCTTCAAAACGGCGATAAACCCACCATGTCGTCCCACTATTGCAAGGGATATTTTTGATTTAATCGGATGAGGCTGGATAGTGTAAAACTGTTCCTAAAACTTCCTTAACAGCGGCAGTATCAACTCTTTGCCGATGGTATGACATTTCCCAGATTTAGCAATTAATTTTGATATATTATAACAAATCTTTATTTTGTTTGTGACAAATCTTTATTTTGTTTGTGAGAATGAGTATTTTTCAAATGCTTCTGCTAACGGGAAGGCTCTATTGTCTCATTATACTAAACTTTGTTATAAAATAAATTCATGGGTAGTTGAGAGTTCGACAGCGATTGAACAAATCTAAACTTCAAGTACGTGGCACTGTATGGAATATACTTCTTTATGTTAACCCACATTGTTGGTGGCAGCAAAATACGAAGGAAATAAAATCAAATGTTTTTTCAAATTAATAAATAATTTACGATTAAGAACTAATTCACAAACGTACCTGGCCAAATAAACAATGAAATCGAATCGAAACTGGGTAAAAAAACTGCTAGGAAGCAAACTAAACCACCATAAGAAACACGGGTCAAATCGAACATTTTTACAAAAAGTGCGTGCACTTTAATTCTCCCCAAATGGCTTGAATGTCAGAGGCAAAAACTACTGACTCATGCGCTGTGCTGTGGTGATTCGGATCGGAGAATATGTGTTGCATAAGTTCGTTTACTGCTGGTAGTAATGTTGTATCAGATAATCTAAATTTATTAATTTAATCTTTTTTTTTTTCTTTATCATTAATTTTAGATTAATTTTATTTACTAAATGATTCTTAATTTAATAATTTTATTTGGGAGTAATAAAATTAAATTTGAATAACATAACCTGCTCATCGCCCCCATATCGCCCAAAACATACCTAACGCCCCCCTGCCGCCCAAAACAAGTCCACCGCCCCTCAACATACTCCCAACGCCCCCAGGGGGGCGTTATCGCCCCCGTTGAGAAACACTGCTCTATTGGATAAAGGTCAGGTGAATTTGGGGGCCAAGACATGATTTGAAAGTCACTGGAATGTTCCTCGAACCAATCCATGACGATTCGACCCTTATGACATGGTGCATTATCCTGTTAGTAAACACCATCCCCCGCAGGAAAAACTGTTGCCATGAATGGGTGAACCTGGTCTGCAACTATGTTCAAGTAGCTTACAGACGTCAGGGACTGTTCTAAGAAGATTATGGGTCCCAATATGCCCCATGAAAACATTGTTCCTGGGTGAGAGACCATGAAAACCTGGGCGAGCCCATTGTTATAGATGTAGGGCGGTCATAATGTAATGGCTCTTCGGTGTATCTGTATCTACAAATTTATACTATGGCCCTTCTACACTTAATTTACAAGGGATTAAATAGCAAGGAACGTGAGGAAAATAATTGAAAATTTTAATAAATTTAGCTAGTCGATCATATATAAGAATAGAAATCACAAATAAAAATTTTATTCACGTTCCTCTGCAACATTACAGCCTTTATGTGCCAATGGTTTATAGAATGGACCCTATATCTGCTTTCCAGGGATTTTCATTGTTAGTTTCATTGTTAGGATTTTCATTGTAAGTTTCATTGTAAGTTCATTGTAATGCCATTAAACAGAAGAAACAAAAATTATAATACTTTGAAGGTATTATAAAACCTATTTTAGCATCAATTTATAACAAAATCTAAAAGAAGGCATGATCAAATGTTGATTCGGATGTTCTAATCGAATTTTTCAAGCATATACCGTTGCAGAGCGTAACCTTACATTGTATTATAGAGTGGTTCAATATAGAATGGTGCAATGAATAAAAAGGCCATATTTAATAACAATCAAATTTTATAAATGTAAACATTAAAAACAAACTAATATGATAGTGTGACATTAGTTAGGTTTCTCAATAAGAAGCATTCCATTCCAATCCGTTGCCTGCCACACAAATGATACATATCTAATAATAATTATTATTGCATGATTACAGCGCCTTCTCTTGGTCTCCATTCATCTCCAGATTACATGAAGAAATAGTCGGCATCTAATTTTATGAAATTTTTAACAAAATTTCAAATAAGAATTCAAATACAATTAGATTAGGGAACAATTAGATCTTATAAGTAAATGGATGATTTTAAGGTTTACATCCAATTGTGTTTACCCAATTGAATTTTCCAAGAATAACGTATAATAAATGTATTTCTTTTTGAGAATTGTTTACAAGAAAAAAAAAATGTATCATAGTAAAATATGAACGGTTCGCTGAGTTTTAGGTCATCAACAAATTAATAAGATTTTTTTAAAATAAAAACTTAATTATAGTTTAGACTGAAATCATACATATTTATGCAAACAAAATTTCATATAAATTATTCTAATGTATTGTTATCGCAGAAATTATTGTTTAACTAATTGAAAATGCGGTTGTGTGATATTCGTGTTTAAAATTTTAGAGTTTTAGGGGTGCATTACCTTTTTGAGGGAAAGGGCACTTGCACAGCAGGTTGAATAACGAAGGGCCGCACCCATATTTAAACATTTTGACGGTTTTTATTATAAACATTGTTGTTCAAAGCACTAATTTTATTATCAGTAATTTTGGTAACATATTTGCAGAAAATTAAATGTTTTTAATTAATAGAAATTATTTAAAAATTAAAAAACATACTTTTTAAATTTTTTCCCTTTTTATTAAAAATTGATAGATTGATATATATATATATCTATATATATATGTAATAACAGGGCTACAACCCTGTTATCAGTGTTGTATTTAGCTTGAAATAATTGCAGTCTTAAGCCATCAGACGTTCTAAACAGGTTTATTTAAATGTAGGCTGGTATTGCTAACAGTTCACGTCCCCACTCCTGCAAAGGAGGGGGAGTGGACAAGACTCCGGCCAATTCCGGAACAGCTTATTTGGATCACATCATGATGAAAAGGACACGCAAAACTATGCGTTCTTACGTTTTATACCAACACAGATTTGAGGTAAAAAGGCACACTGTCGTACATTCCTTGTAACCTTACGCATTAAGGAAAATCATTTCTGCTTCCTTATATGGAAGTGAAAAAGGGAACGATTCTAAAAATAACTCTTCCCTTGAAATATAAATCTATTTATATTTCAATGGTATGATTTCAGCCTTGAATTCCCAAAATAGAATCTCTCTACGCTTATTCTTTAACAAAGACATTTTATGAAAACGAAAGAGATTTAATTCTTTTATTAATACAAAAGTATTTAATTTTTGTATTACATCCCCCCCAAAAAAAATTTTGGTAAGCCAAAATAAAAAAATTTAGAATACTTTAAATTAAAAATTTTTAGGTTGGTACGACTGTTCCTTTTTCCCTACTACAAACAACATTTTTTCAATTATGTGAAGAAGAAAAAAACAATTTTTTACAATGACAAAAATATGAAAAACATGATTATGCAATTTATCTATTTAGTAACTAAACAGAAAGAAAAATTAAACATTTATATAACTAATCTACTAAAATTTTCAAAAAAATTTTTCACACAAAAATATACAAAATTTTTATGCAAATGAACTGGACAACAAGTGTCATTTAATCAGAATTTAAGATTCTGTGTGGTTAAATGATTATTTGCTTGATGAAATTTAACTATTCAACTAAAATTTTCAAAAAAATTTTTCACACAAAAATGTACAAAACTTTTATGCAAACGAACTGGACAACAAATGTCATTTAATCAGAATTTAAGATTCTGTGTGGTTTTTGATATTTCCTAAACTTTGAAACATGTACTTTTTAAAAATTTTGTTTACTTAAATTTCTTTTTAGTTATTTTGTTTTTGTAATCAGTTTCTTGGTCATGCTTTCTTTTTCCTATTTTTCCTTTTATTTTTTGTTTTTATTACCCTTTACATATTTTTTCGTCGATATTAACCTCATAATGAACGCATCCATTACCTAGATCTATCTTCGAATCATTTGAACTTTGGACATTCTTTCTTTCTATTTTTTCGATGTTTACTTTTACTGAAACATCCTTAACATTCATTTTTTCGATGCTTATTTTTTTGAAACATCATTCTTTTCTTTTTTCGATGTTTACTTTTTTTGAAACATCTTTTTCACCATTTTTAACCTTAACATATTGAGAATTCTGCTGTCTAATGTGCAAAGATAAGTTGTCACATTTAGAATTAGCAGAGATGATCAGTCTCTTACCAAATAGAGTAACAACTGGCCCGACACAATCAATAAACAAACAAAAATCCCTGCAAGTCTACAACCCTACTAAAGCATATGGTAAATCAGTATCAAGTATAAAACTTTGCTGAGTTAAAAATTTGGCCTATCGTAATAAGGGAGTCTCACAAATTTTGTTAAGTGTTAACTGTCCGTTTGTTTGGGTTACATATAAGTTTTCACATTTTTTAAATAGGAATAGGTTTTGACCAAGTCCGAAAAAGTAAAAAAATTACAAATTTCTTTAAGTTTATTTGAAAACTCTTCATCGTTAGGTTGAAAAGAAAGTTCTGAATAATTTAATTTTTTGCGTGGTTAAATCTTGAAAAATCATTAGAAAACAAAAGTTTAAAAACTTAATTTAGTTTGCCGTCACTAGTTTAATTGAAGTTTGAATCACATTTATTTCCTTTAAAAACATTTTAGATGCACGATAAATACAATACTATATCATAATATTATATTAAAAAAAATATATAAACACAAGAAATACAATCTAACTCTTAATAATACTCTATTCCATTATTCAAAATAAAATATTTAGATTACTACTCATATCTACTATTACTAAAATATTTAATCATAACATTGAGAAAGAAAAGAAATGAGAGAGAAAAAAATGTATCTACAGTCAATCCTTTCCATTTGCCACACTTTTCCTTTGACCTTCATCTATTTTTCTTTGACGAGAGACACAAAATATATCATTTTTCTTCGCAACGCGCACATTTACTTTTGTTTTCATAACTTGAGTAGTAAGAATTGTAGGATCACTCGGTGTCGAATCACTACCATGGATGATGTTTCTTCCAACTTAGAGGCACTATGGAATTGTAGGGTCATCGGATGGGACACTGGTTTCAGGGGACAATCTCCAGCCATCGTCCTTCCTTCCATCTACATCAGCATTTCAGGCGCGACGAGGTACAAGTAGTACGAGTGGAAAATCGCCCTTCCTTCCTTCAACGCTTTTTTTCACTGCCGATTTTTTTTCTCCTCCGGGGGTGATGGAATTGGGAAAATTTCCACGAAGCAGTCAGCCTCCGTTACGCTTAGCTCCAGAGATAGAAAATCTTAAATTTCCTCCAAAGGTTTTCTCAGCAAGCAACTATCCTGTCGACTTGTAATAACAGGGCTCCAACCCTGTTATCAGTGTTGTATTTAGCTTGAAATAATTGCAGTCTTAAGCCATCAGACGTTCTAAACAGGTTTATTTAAATGTAGGCTGGTATTGCTAACAGTTCACGTCCCCATTCCTGCAAAGGAGGGGGAGAGGACAAGACTCCGGCCAATTCCGGAACAGCTTATTTGGATCACATCATGATGAAAAGGACACGCAAAACTATGCGTTCTTACGTTTTATACCAACACAGATTTGAGGTAAAAAGGCACACTGTCGTACATTCCTTGTAACCTTACGCATTAAGGAAAATCATTTCTACTTCCTTATATGGAAGTGAAAAAGGGAACGATTCTAAAAATAACTCTTCCCTTGAAATATAAATCTATTTATATTTCAATGGTATGTTTTCAGCCTTGAATTCCCAAAATAGAATCTCTCTACGCTTATTCTTTAGCAAAGACATTTTATGAAAACGAAAGAGATTTAATTCTTTTATTAATACAAAAGTATTTAATTTTTGTATTACACACACACACACACACACACACACACATATATATATATATATATATATATATATATATATATATATATATATATATATATATATATATATATATATATATATATATATATATATATATATATATATATATATATATATATATATATATATATATATAAATACAAAAATGAATTTTGGTAAATATTTTTTTTTTTTTTTCAATAATGGACGAAAATTTTTTTAATTGTAAGGTATACAATCTTTTATAGCATTTTAATGAATGTAACTTTACATTACATGACTTTTTAAAATTCAAATTTAAAATTCAAACTATTCGAACAATTTTGTTCAAATTTTGTATTTCGCCATTTTAACTTACATACTCTAATATGATGTAGAAAGTTGTATTTAAAATGCTTTCGACTATTATTAAGTAGAATAATAAATAGTTACAAAAAATTGTTTTTTGCATATAATTATCTAAGGAAACGAATTTTATAATTGTGGGTCAATTTTTTTTAATTCGCTTAAGGAGTTCTTGAGATAGGATGAAATACGCAAAAAGTAAAATTAACATGTCCATGAAGTTGTCCAAATTTTGGATAGCTCTCCTAACCAAATTATGTTGACCATATTGCGGCTACCCCCTATATTTCGGGGGTCAGAAATCCCAATCCTTCGAAAAAATTATATATTTATGCAAAGAAAGTACGTTCTTTGTTTGATTTTGTGACTTAAAATATCGTCTGCACTTAGTAATTAGCATATTTGTCCCCCTTTCGAACCATTAAGATGGAGTCCAAGAGCGTGAAGATTCTATCTTTAGATCAAAAGTTATTTAGGGTGGTCCATTTTTTTTTCTTCTTTTTTACTGCACTGTACATTAAAAAACTTTTAAATTTGTAACATATTTCTAAACGCTTGTAATTTTCATAACTAGGTATTCCATTTTATTATTATTTGAAAATGCATCAGCTTTGAATTAGTTCATAACGTAAAAATCATTATTATTCAGCTTACGATTTTTTCTTCGTCAGATATCGACATACTTAAATATTTTTTATTTTTTAAAAACTAGATCTAAAACTATTTCTCAGTAAAAAAATATTACATTTCCATTTAGTTCAGAATATAAACCTGAAAGCATGAAATTTTATTAGTTCTAAAAATTAAAATTATTATTATTATTTGCAAATTAATCACTCACTTTGACCTTGCGGTCTGTTTAAACTCTATGAAATTATAATCCACTCTCATTAAAGTGTAATATCTGTTAACGAATGATTGAAAATGATAGATTTTGCGGTTTTAGAAAAATATTTATGTTACAGATATGTCATTCATTCCGATAACTATTCAAATTTTGTTATAATTTTCAAGGAAATAACTTTTTGAAAGAATTTTGAAAAGTTTTTTTATTTTATTTGAAAGCCCGTATTTGTTTAGAACATTTTGTTTCTCAGAACTTCTTCAGTTATTCTAACTTTCATTGAAATTAATTTGCATAAATAGAGTAATAATATACTGCAACTTCACTAACATCTTAAGAACATTTAATTTTTATAAAATGTTACCACGGCTGAAATATACAATCAGTTTTTCAATTTTATTTTCAAGAATAATAAGCTTGTTTGGCCTTAAATAGTTAACAGTAATTTATGTTAAAATATTTAAGAATTAAATACTTGTGCGAATAAATATTAACTTTATTTCAGCATAAATTTAAATAGTATTTTGGAAATTGAAATCAAGAAAATTAAATATAAAGACATGTAAAGCAAATTTATTCCATTTGTCATCGTATAAAAAAAGTTTTTCGCTTATATTATGTGTATAGTATTGGAACTTCTATGGCAAATATTTTTCGATTAGTATGCCAAATAAATTACAATTTATTACACGAAGATAACTGGTAAAATTACCGTACTATATGGTAATGGCATTTCTGGTAAGAAAACAAACAAATTATTATTTTGGTAATAAAAACAAAATATGTTGTTATTAAGCCATTCATTTGAATTTTTCTTTCATATAGTAACGGTTTACTGGAAATTCTGGTTTTCAGAATTATACTGGTCAGAGTTATAGCTCATATTATCACACATTTGATAAAAAATACAAAACTGAAAAGTAAATTGAACCGAATAAATGGTTTTTATGCCATTCTCTAAGGTATTATGATAAAATTAGCAAATTTCACCATATTTAGCAAATATTTCACATATTATGAAATCATATTTTATTGTTAATTACACCAAATACATTATACTATAGATCTTCGATGAAAGTTACCGAGCTTTTTAGTATTCCCATAGAGTAAGAAACACTATAAATTTTACAGTATTCTGGTAGTTCTGAGAATACTTTTATTGCCATAACTATAGATTTGCGGTAATCAACTTAGAATTGACGTAAATGTTTATGTAGATAAATATTATTTTTACTATTTGAGTTAATTTTTAAAATGAGTGTCTAAATTTAGATGAGATTTTCAGACATTTGAAAATAAATACACCATTTGGCAGACAGTCAATTACAATTATTTCAGTTTAGGAAAATGCACAACATCACTTACAATGTGAAATTTCTCGAGTTCACTGAAAAAAATCATGCAAATTTTACATTTTTGGTAAAAAAAAAGTTCTTTATCTTTTAAAGTGATATTTCAAGCATTTTTGAAAAATACCTGAATATTTAAACAATTTTACACTGAACAGGTGTCTAATGAAAGTGCAATCAGAGTGACTATACAAAACGAGTAATCATCAGTTAAACACAAATCTGTACTACTTAAATATAAAATCAACATAATTTCTTAATCTAAATATTGTGAAGTTTTTAAAAGTTACTTTCTGTTTCAGATAAAAAAGAAAAGATATTTCTTTATAAAACAGTTTTTAAGCGAGAAATATTCAGTTAAAAGGATATTCAATTATTTTTCAACCGTCATCCTTATCAATGCTGTTTAGAAAAATATTTGTGAAACGCTAATTAAGAAGTATTTAAAATCTTCCGAATAAATCGACGTCACTCACCTTTCCAATTATTCGGATTTCTGTTCTGTATAAATACATTTTTAAATGAAAACCTCGGTTACAGTTTTGTCATGTTTCATTAGCAGATATTGTTATGTATAAAGGTTTTACTCCTACGTTTTTTTAAAAAAAAGATTGTCAAAATTGTTCTGAAATGAAAAGTATAACTAATTCGTAAGAGTTATTTTGAAAATAAATATATATAAATAGCAAGAACAGAAAAAATGTTTTGTTTTCAAAGGCTTATAATATGAAACGCAAAAAGGATTGAAAAGTGTTTGTTTAGTAATAAAATTTAACAATTGTTAACTATGAAAGCAATGCCTTATTATTTTGCTCTAGTTGTGAATGCATCTCATAATAATATTATTTATAAAATTCAATAAATATGAGAATAAAGATTTCCAATTATAAAGGAATTTTAAATAACCGTTTGTAATGTTGTTGTGGTTCGTCCTCCAACTGTCTGACGAAGTAGTCATAAGGAGTTGGTAATGTTCATTATAGTATTGAAAATATGATTCAAAAGTGTTTATTAATGTCTTTCCCAGAAAAAAAAATTATCTGACTTAAATGATTATTATAATGGACATAATTATTACTGACAGGTTTGTTTCAGTAGGTTTTATTCTCGTTTACACTGAAGTTCATTTGCCAGGTTTAATAAATAGTTTTCAAAACTAAACTGACATTATTCCAAAGTATATGTAAGCAGAATTAATTTTATCAAAAAATGACGCTCTAAAAAATCAAATTAAAAAATGCAAAAAATAGAAAATCAACAACAATATTTCATTTTCAAAACCTTCTTTGTTCAAAACTCATACTAATTACATTTTTTAAACAATGTTTTTAAAAATGTTGAAAAATGATTTATTCTTTATTTATATAAAAAAAAATTGCTATTACGCAACAAGTACCGAAAAAATACACTGGAAAATAATAATACTCATACAGAAATAATTTCTACTTTTTATTTTACACTTTTAAGCCCTTTTTAATAAAAACAAAATGATCTTCACATACTAAGAGCAAGAAACTCCCTAGAAATAATATGTGTATTATTTTGCAGAGTAAAAAAAAATTTAAATCCCCCCCCCCTATTTAATTACTTAATTCAGTTGAACGATTCGGTTTAAAATTCGATCCCCTTTAACATGGCGTTTAGTTTAACAGAGAAACTTTCCCCTGAAAACAGTTTTGAGAAATGGTCTTCTCATTCAAGGGTTAAGACTCTTTAGTTATAAAAGTCTGAAATTTGAATGATTTTTTATCATCTCTAAATCACAAAATTTTTTTGTAACCAGTCAAAATTTGCGCTTCGTTTCACGAAGAAACATAAATATAAAAGTTACTTATTTTTTCCTTTTTAAAAAAATCATTCTAATTTAAAGGTAAAAATTAACTAATTATAAAGTTCAAAAATTTAATAAAAAAGTAAAACTATTTTAATTAATTGATTAAAAAAAACTTTTGAAATGGATAGAAGTCATGAGATGTCAACAATTTTAAAAATAACTGACCTTCTTATTTGAAAGTAAAAACTAATTAGTAATAAAAGTTTACATTTAAAAAAAAAAAAAAAAAAAAAAAAAAAAAAAAAAAAAAACATGAATTTATTTTTCGATCTATTTATGAAAAAACTACAGCAATGTATCGTAAGCTTGCAGAAGATTCAATTGCGTAATAAATATAATAGAATTTCTTTTTAGAGTGTTTATAGTGCTTAAGAAAGAAATATTCATAATTGTCTTTGCATATTTATTTTTCAATTGAAATAAACCAAAACAGCTTTAAGCCTTGAGTTCCTTTTCACGAAAAAAATTAAATTCGAAAATTGCTTATTCATCCTTGAAACAACTTAACAAAAATTACATTATTATGCAAATTTTAAAATATCAAATCATTAAAATTATTTTTCATACATTGATTGAAACATTACTCATAGGAACAGCAAGTCATAAGAATAAATTGATTAATTGATTGAAGGTTCGATTGTTTGAAATACAGATTGAAATAAATGTTATTTTATCATATAAAAATAAAGAAAGAACAATCTATCCAAATTACTGAAAAGAAATTTTTCAAAAATATACGAAATTTTCAAGGTTTCTCAAATAATATTATTATTTTATAAAGGGCTTTTTTTAAAGAAAAAAAAATACATCGAGGTAATTGAATATAAAGAAAATAACAGCGATAAAATCATTAAACAGATAAATAGACTGATCAAGTGCTAGTATGATTTTTACACATAAAAAAAACTTTTAAATATGTACAAAAATTTTAAGAAAAATCGTTAATACCATCAATAGTAAGTTCTATTTATAAATTTTTTCAAACAAAAAAACGCAAAAAATGAATATTATTAAAACTTATGATTGTAAGGATGAAATTAATGAATTTCAGATAAAAAATAAAATATAGGAAAAAATAAACTGGAAGAAAAAGCTCGGAAAAAGCATCAGAAAAAACACCTTGAGATAAAAAGCACACCATAAACTATTACGTAAAATTAACGCCTGATTTGATTCGGGTCATTGAACTCGAATCTAATGTAATTTAATAATTATTCGAATGCAATTAGATATGATAGAAAAATTAATCATTAAACGAAATTCATTTGAAGGTGAATGAAAGAAACCTTTAATAACTAAATTATTTTCAATATAATCATATAACGTGTAATATTGTTAATAATTATATATCAATCATTAGAAGCAATGCAATGAGAAGCTTATTTTTTTTTAAAGTTTAAAACTAGAAAAAAAATTTTTTTTTAAATATTTTGCTAAAAAAGTATAATTTGTACATTTATTATATCCCACAACATTAAGTACAAGTATTGAAATTTAGAAATTTTCTAATAATTTTCTTAAGTAGTACAAAAAGGGGAATGTTATTTTTTTTCGTGAACTTTAAATCAATCCCTTATGTATAAAATATATCTTTTTTAAATATATACTTTCATTCGAATAAATATTTAACTACATTAAATTCTAGCTCAGCAGCCCAAATTGAATTGATTGTTTAATCCATATAATTACTAGCGAGGTGCTTTTTTTCTCCTCTTCCTCATAATGAAGGCTCTAAAAATTCAAATGTTTGTATATACTAAATGTATGTACTAATAAAGTTACATGATAAAACTGAACTGATTTATTCTAAAACATGCATTACAATAAAACCAATTAAATTATTCTAAGTAAAATTAATGTTAATTTCTTGTAAATGAAACAATATTAAACATTATAAGAATGAACTGAATTATGTTAAAATAGAATTATTAAAGTTGCTAAAAAATGTAGATTAAAGTTTTAAAATTGGTTGTAATCAATTTTATTTTTAAAATATAATTGAGGCTTAAAAAAATGATACAGATTGACAAAAAACATTTGTTTAAAATTACCTGTATTAGTTTTTTGCACGTTTTCTTCAACTTATCTGATTCCTTATCATTTGTTGAAGTTGGAGATGTAGAGAATATCAAGTGCTTTATAAAGTATTATCCTATTTAATAAAAATCTTAAAAGAAAGTTCGATCTGTAATATAAGCGATGCGATTTTCATAAGTGATTAAGCTATTTAAACGGTGTATTTCAAAGAGATCACGAATAAATGATAGATTAAAATCAATTTCTCGGAAAATGGTTTGGTTTTAAAAGTTTATGAACTTCATATTTCACAGAACTGCTTTTATAAACAAATGTTTTTAAGCGAGTGATTATAAATCCAAAGACAGCAGGTGATGTTATAAACTGTTAAAATTCCGTAGCCGAATCATAAATTTAATTAAAGTTTGCAGACGATGTTTCATAAAAGACTTTCGAGCTATTAGGAACATTTACCTTATGCAGACGATTTTCAATACATTTTTTCATTTGAATTTTTATTTTTTATTTTTGTGCGTTTTTGGAACGATCTTCCATAACTAAGTGGTAACATTTTCTATAAACCCGATTAATTGAACTCGATAACATCATAAATTTTCATTCGACTCTGTTTAAAATTTAACAGTGTTTGTTTATAATATAATTTTTAATACACTTAGATGTTTTTGTGTGTTTATTGTTTTTTAAATTGACAAACTGATAATTTTTTTAAGGGAATTATGTTCGTGAAAATTTTTTATTCTATATTTCTTGAAAATAATTTTAAAAAAAACCTATGTACAAAGCAAAGTACAATAATAACAGGCACTGTTTGTTTTTAAGGGCAAACGGCTAAAAATTTGAAGAAGTTATGGAGCCCGGCAAATGAAAATGGAAATATTTAAAAGAAAAGAAAAAACATTTTATTCTAAAATTAATTTTTTTATGAATTCGTCGCCCCTCTTAAACTGCGACCGAGAACCGTCTTTGTTCCCCCACCCGCGGGTTACCCCACTGTTAACAGTCACACCATTATTTAAAAAAATTATTATAACTTTTAGTTTATATTATTCAATCTTTAACAAATGTTTTGTTTTTTAATTTTGTAAAACTAATTGCATAAACGGTTACGCACTTAAAGGACTCAATATACTATTTAATGCAGCATCAAGTAGCTTGCTCCTTTTTAAATCACCGGAAGAATATCTTTTTATTACATTAAAAAAATAAAATTTGTTTTATTTTCATAAGGGAACTAAAATACCAAACAATAAGCTTGCTTGTGTAATTGTTACATTAAATTCCCTTAAATTGGTTATGAACGTTTGGTTTTCAAATCTTCTAAGAAGTATATTTTAAAATTAATCCCCAAATTTGTAAAAACTAGTTTTATGCAAAATGTTGTAAAAATAAATTTTGATGTTCTTTGTCTTGTTCAATAATTGACTTTTTGAAGTGGGGAAATGAATACAATTTTTTGTGCAAGCACGTCTACTATTATTTATTCTAATTATAGTTTGTTATTTATTTCCTATTTTTTATAGACAATTTGTTCTATAAAATGAGGCTTGTTATAACACTTTTTTTTAGATAAAAATTTCTTCTTAAGCTATAGTGTTTTTTAAATTATGCAAAATTTTGAATCGCATTTATTGGAGATAAATAAGCATAGGTTTCCTATACCTTAAGAAACAGCATCTTGTTTTAAAATTATACCTGTAACTGTAACTGGACATTTTTTATCACCGGAAAACAGTACGGAACTAAACAGAATATCGTTCATAATGGAAAACAAATATATCGAACCTTCATTTTGCAATAAAAGAACTTTAAAATCTCACGAGTAACGGATAAAAACAAAGGTAGTAATTTTGAAATTTAGAACGTGTCAAACTGAAAACGGTTTTTCAATTCGAAGGTTTTCTGGGTGCCATTCTTTCGAAAGCGGATGATTTATAAATCATTCAGTAAAACCTCTTTCGGCCCATCGAACAAAGGATGGCGTCAAATTTTCCATTCAAAATATCTTTATTTCTGCGATTGGATAGATTTAAGAGTTTCCGAAAGAACACTTGCACAAGGTGAAAAGATCTTTCAGCAATACACGCACTATTGTATTACATTTCCCTTTGATATCATTGGCGAATATATATATATATTCTCGTGTAAAATACTTTCGCCGTCTCATCTAGTCTTTTAAAATTTTTGCACTGTTGAAATTGTCGTTCTGACAAAATTATTTTCCTTTTCTTTTAGAATTGAAATATATGTGGGAAACGCGGATATTTTTTTCTCTTATTGGAATCTAAATGCGTTGGAAATTCTTTAAAAAATGTAATTCGTATGAAATGGTAGCTATTGTTTTGTTTATCCACATTTTTTTCAGATATGATTTGAAAATATACTTGTGTGTGTGTGTGGGCTTTGACTTATTTTTAGAATTAATGACGTTTCGAAATAATGTTAGCAAAAAAATTTAAATTGCTAATCGAAAAAAGAAAAAAATTCAAGTAAAATTACCAAACAAGTATGGTAATGACATTTCTAGTGAAAAAACAAAAAATCCGGTATTTTCACCATCCATTTAGTAATTATTCTGTTCGTTTGGTAACGGTTTAATGGAAATTCTTGCTTTTAAAATATTAATTTTTATCACCTCATTTAGAAAAAACACAAAACTGAAAAGTAAAATTTGCCAAATAAATGGTTTTTATGCTATACTCTAGGTTATCATGTTAAAAGTGCAAAAGTTTACCACAGTCACTACAAAACAGCAGGGTAATAAAACCATATTTCATTGTTAATTTTACCGAATTCATTACTATAGCGCTTCGGTAAAAACTACCAAGCTCATATCCTAAATTTAAAAAAAATTAATCATTCAAATATTCTATACCAGAATTTCTAATCCAAATTGGATGATTTTTTTCATAAATTTTGAGAACAGATTTGACTCGGAAGTATAAAATTTGCTTAATAATTATTTTTTTGAAAATTAATTTCTTTTTATGATACTTGAATTCTGTTGCTGGAGTTTATGATTTGTTAATAGTTTTATTTATTTATTTATTTGAAATAAATCTAACACTACTTATTACATTTGAAGGATTATTTAATATTGGTTTACTAAAATCACATATAATTAAATTTATGTGATTCTACGTGATTAGTTGCGAATTTTTAAAAAAAACAAATGTAACTCTGATAATTGCATTTGAACCACTATATGCGATTGCAATTCATATTACAGTAGGGAACCGATTATCCGGAACGATCGGGACCATCGATATTCCGGATAACTGATTTTTCCGGTTTTCTGAATCGCTACAAAAACCCGTTTTTTTTATAGTTAAACCCAACTAAAAAAAAAAAAAAGTTGGAAATAATCTTAAAAAGAAGAAAAAACGATGAAATAATACACTAATGATTATTTCCAAAATGATGGTAAGGTAAACATCTTTCAAATAAGAACGAAAAATCCTAAAATCCTATGAGGAAAAAAAAAAATTTTTTTTTTATAATGGCGGGAAAACTAATCGAATTTCGGTCCGGTTTTTTGGTTTTCCGGTTTTCTGATTTCCGGATAACGGGTTCTGTACTGTACTTAAATTTGATTGCATTGTTTATAATGATCTGCTTAGAACTTTTATGTACAAATTCAATACTTATTACTATTTTTGAAGCATGCTTTAAAAATATCTTATTCTACTAACTGAAATTGTATAATTTTAGCTTCTTATTCACAATTTGAAAAGAAAATTATCTCCATGATGTTGGTGTTCCATTAGTTGCTTTCGTTTAATCGACTTACGCAAACAAAAATATAAAATATTTGTTTTAGTGAAGTTTTGCTTATGTTGTGTTAGGTAATTTGCATGCGTAAATTAACTGAGGAAAAAATATGGTCAAGACTAACAGAATATGGTCAAGTGTTTCTAACTCTATGGAAACACCAACAACCTCGGTAAAAATTACCGAACTAGTAGTTCGATAAAAATTTCCGAACAAGTACATCTGTAAAAATTACTGAGATGTAATTCGGTAAAAATTACCACAGTGATTTTGGTTAGCAATAAAATATGCTTTTATAATATGTGATAAAACTTAATAATTGTAGTAAAATTTTGTAATTTTATCATGATAACCATACCCTCCAACTTATGAGGATTTTGAAAATAATTCTTTCTAGTGGTAGCGAACCAAAGTAGAAATTTTTAAAGCAAATGGATCTCTCATAAAACTTTTATCAGAACTTAAGAATCTAGCCATATGGCCTGCACTTTTATAAGTAATAGTGGACAAGTTACGCTAAAATTAATTTTTTTTAAATATTAAGACATTAATTTTGCTACCGTCTGAAAAGAAGATTTCTGAAACTACGGAAATTCCGTAGCAGTTGGAGGGTATGAATAACTTAGAGCATGGCATAAAAACCATTTATTTGATAAAATTTACTTTTCAGTTTCGTATTTCTTACTACATATGCAGTAACAAGAACTATAATTTTGAAAACCTTTATCAAAAAATAACCAAATGAAAAATACCGCATATTTAAAATATGGTTTGTTTCTAGCAGAAATGTCATTACCATACAGTACAGTAATTTTATTCAAATTTTTTTCTCCGTGTAGTTTTTCAGGAGCATACTTGAAAGAAATTAATTTAAAAAAAATATATGTTTGTTTTGTTTTCTTAAAGGAGGGTTGTAGTTTAAGTACTGTTTTAACATTTGCGTAAGAGATTATTTTGGGGGCTTTTGGAAGAAATTAGTCATGTTGAAGTTTTTCTATCTTTTAAATAAACTAGCAAAATAAACACAGTGTAATTTATTTCTCGAGAAATAAATTTGAAAGTTATGCGGTTGAGTTTGAGTTATATGAAAACAAAGAAATTGACAACAAAAAAAAGAAAGAAAAGAAATAATAAAATGTAACCGTATTTAACCGGGGAGCGAAAAGAATATTTACAAAGCAGCTTTATGTCAAAACTGACGATGAACTACCTAAATATTTTCTTAATAGTGACACTTTGCGAACACTTTTTATTTTAGACAAATTTAACACTTCTCTCTGTTGTAAAAAATATTTTCATTCATGATCTTCTAAGAAACAAGTTAAACATATGTTTTTAGCATTCAATATTAATTGTAAAATTAAAAGTGTTAGGAAATTTATTGAGGGAGGTATGTTAATATGAATTTAAAAATAAATATAAAACTAAAACTTCGTGATAAATAATTATTATGTTAATTTTCCAATAAATTTTTTTTATAGTGATATCAAGAGCAATTAAAAAATTTTTATTTATAACGAAACACTTTTTTTAGTTTATTAGTCTGTCTAAAAATAAGAAATAATATTTGTCATTCCTTTTTTTTGCTTAAATCAATTACAGTGGGGAACATTTCCCCTCCTGTTGCATAGAATTTTTAAATGGATCTTGGATATTTTCATGGGTCTGATTTCAAATCGGTTTCTCTTTCCAAGCTACAGCTTTTTAAGGGCATTTTTAGTCCATTTTTTGTCGAAATTAGAAATGTACAAGTTTAAAAACGTTATATATGACAGGGGATCCCGTAAACGTTGAGACAAACTTCTAGGCCAGGAAGGGCATGCCATCAGAATTAAAATTGCATAGGAACTCATGTCCGGAAATGTTGCCGTACGTGGCTAGGGCAGCTTTCCTATTATGACTTCTTTAGAAGAACACCAAGAAACATGTCATAATAAGACAGCGCTCCTAGTCGCATACGACGACACTCCCAGACATGGATTCTTATACAATTTTAATCTTGATGATGTGCCCTACCTCTTCCAGAAATTTATTACAACATTTATGCAACATTCTGTTATATACAACGTTTTAAAGCTTGTACATTTCAACAAAAAAAAAGACTAAAAGTGCCATATTAAAAAGAAAAATTTAATTTTAGCTGCAAAACTAATTTTAGATTTGAAATTTCCACACCCACATTAGGCAAGAACAAGTATATTAAAATTATATATGAATGTAACAACAACAAAATTTCCCCGTGTTATCTTGCTGTGGTAAAGTTTCGACAAAAAAATATTAGTAACTGATTAACTTACTAATAAATTATTTGTTTAGACGATTTTCCTTTTTAATGCACTAAAAAGCTATCCGTTATGTTTAATTTTTAATACGTTATACGTTCGTAAAGTGCTAAAAACTATTCATCCTATACACGTTCGTAATTGAACGTTTTGAACGTAATTGAATCTATAAACGCTTGCTGTAGCAAAATTTCAACAGTACAATATAAATAACTGATTATACATCAGCGGATATTAATCTAATAATCACTGATGTGGTTTTAGTTGCTTATGAAATTTAAGAAATTTCTGCATACTGTGATTGTCTCAATTTTTATTTCACTACCATTAAAATGAAAACATCTTAAAAAAGTGCAAGTGTTGATAGCTAAGAAATAAGTATGATTTTTTTTTAAAGTGAAGATCAATCTAGATGTTTTAGGTAACCAATAAATTTTTAATTCAAAGTAATATGAGTGCAAAAATACTTCGGAAATAATTTCGTAATTCTCAAATGGATGCTAAATTTAAGTATTTTTCAGTAGTCTTGAGAAATCTTAGCTAACACTCATTTATTTTTTCCAAGTCTTGGGTATAAGGATGTAATTAATTTGCTTTAATAAAAAAAAATATTTTGTTGCTTATCTCTTTAAAACTCGCTTATCTCCCCCCTAATATATTAGTTATTGATATATTATATACTTAAATATTCTAGTCAATAAATAAAATAATTCATGAACTATTTGATAAATAAATACGGAAGAAATTCATTCGCACCTAAGATACCATAATTTTTTTACCATCCCACACATTAAATAACAAATTATTTGATAATCAACAAAGCTTGTCGAATATCAAATAGAAATAGAATATTCCGGGAATCGAGCTCCCTAATTAAAATAAGGGTACCTGAAACGCATGTTTTTTTCCATCGATATTTTATAATTTTAAATAACGGTATAATATAGACTGACTTATTTATGTTTTCTTAAAAAAAAAGGAGAGAGAAAAAAAGAAATTTTGTAAACATGCTGAATGGCCAGACAAAATTTGTCGAATAGTGAAATTCTGAGGGAGGTCACAGGGACCTCTCATCCTTGCGCCCCTGTGGTCAGCATCGCTCACAAGCCTCTTATACTTCTCAAACATGGTTGGTACCTATTGAGATAGAATACCATACAATTTCAACAGATATACATTCAAATGCTTTTTTTAAATTTATTTTGAATACCAATGTACGCTCACTTACTTTATTAATACTTAAAAAATTTTTACGAAAATTGAAATTTATTTAAACATCAAGTGGAGTTTTTTTTTAATCAATTGTCTTCCGCAATTTTTTACTTTGAGAAATCATAATGCGCTTCTCACAAATATTATTAGATAAAAAAAATTATTAGATAAAAAAAAATATTAGATGAAAAAATATAAGATCTCGAAATTATTGTCAAACAATTATTAGATAAAAAAATTGAATTCTCAAAATTATTAGAAATTTATTTTTCAATTATTCAAAACAAAAATTATTAGTTAAAAAAAATGTGAAAATCATATCCATTTTCAGAGAAATATTTTTAAAACATGAAAATGGTAACTGATGCGGACCAAAATTTCGAGTTGCTTTTGGCCAAAAGTTTTCTAACTTCACGTAACTCACATGTTTGAAGGTGATTTGTTCTAAATTTCGAATTTAACATTAGAGTTATCAACTTTTAAGTTTAAACTAAGAGTTTTTGGAAGTCGGAAAAAAACCTGTAGTTTGTTGTTCGCTGTTTTCAAGTACACTCTTCAATATATCTCTAAACTCAGCGATAGAACGAGCAGGATAAATTTTTAATAAATGCTACATTGAGTTCTGTAAAATAAATGAGTAATATATATACTTAATACTTTAGCATTAGAAGAAAAATAAAATAGCATCCTTCTAGAAGAAAAAAAAAAAAACAAGTTAGAAAACAAAAATAACTAGAAATGAAGGGTGTTTCCAGCTCTTTTCTAGATTACTCCTCCTTTTTTATTTTCATTTCATCGCAGACGATTTTTATTACAGGGGGGAGACGTGATCGTTGCAGATGTCTCCATACTGCTAAGAGATATAATTTTTTTTTTTCGTTCTCGACGTCATTTTCCCGACATCATTAGTTTGTTCACTCTCCTCGAAAATTCTGGAGAGAAAAAAAATAGAAACTCCAGATGACGATTGGGTATGGAATATTTTCATTCTCCCATTTTCGGGAACCTAAGAGAGAAAGACATTTATTTTAAATAAATAGCAAACACCTTTGAAATTTGCTTTTTTTCCTCTATCCTAGGGCAAATGGTGCTTATGTTTAGACACATTAACCTAGAGATAGACTTGGTTTCTTATATAAATCTGAAATGAAGCAATTTTCACAGACATTACTAGGTTCTTGATTTTGAAAAGAATAAATGAGCAAAATAAGAAAAGAAAAACGTTCGAAAAACGGGTATTCAGCTAGTGGTTTGATAAAAGAAAGAGTTACGCTATTTGGGGCAATAAGGCAAGTGAATTTTAAAATAAATTACCTGCATACCCATTTGAAAAAAAGATGTTCGATAAAAAAGTCTTATCAAAATTAAATTTAAATGGCCTCTGGCAATTTTAAACTAAAAAATAAATCGATTTTAAGCCTCTTTTTCGAAGTCTCTGTAGTCGCACGAAGTGATGCTTTTTTGTGAATAAAATGCTATTTTCATAACTGCTCACTCAGAGTTTGCAAAAGTTACTCGTTACTGTTAAGTCAAGTTTAGCTTATCTTCAGCAGCGCCCTCTATGTTTATTCTGAAAATGACGCAAAACGTTGATATAGAGAAAAACTACAGTTTTCAGAAAAGGAAATGCGTTTGTGATTTAATTTTTTACTATGTAAAAAACTTACTCTAATGCTGAGCTATTTGAGCTCATAAAAATTTGCAAAAAATGAGTATAAGGCATTGATATTGATCATTTTTGTTTGGGTGGAAAAATGCCGCCAAATTGACGATTTTTAAAGAAAAGTTTAATAACTTCTAAAATATTTAAGTTATTTGTCTGTTTTAAAGCCTTAACGGTAAGATTTATGCGATGTTTAAAATTATAGCTTTGACTCAAGTCTAAGGCACTTAAATTGTAGCTTTTTTTTTATTATGCTTGGCGAAACAGCTTCGAAAAATCATGTTAATATAAGAATGACGTTTCATCTATAGTCTGAATATTTCAATTATCCGAATTAAATTCGGTCTCAATTACTTTAGTTACTACCTAATTCATGTTTCTATAATATAGTGGAGAGTTCAGTGTACCTTGAATCGTATGTAACTTGAACCAGTGTAAATATTGCTCCCGCTATCGGAAAAATTTAGCATTTCATACAGTTAATATGTGTTAGAAACTAGGCTATCTGCGGTATTGTTTACCATTTCAGGTTTTCCAGGCATGTGCTTTTATGATTTTTAATCTGAGGAATTTTCTGAAGTCAGTTTGATTTTAAAATAAAATCCTATAAAAAACTACATTTCGAATTAGAACTAAGGTAGATAAGTACTAAAATGTCATTCTCTTTTAGATAACGTATCAACTTATATTCAAAAAAGAATTATTTATTTTTGCTAGGCTTAACAAAATCATAAAAATGTTTGTGCATGTTGTACCGTGTACTGATCTTTAGTATGTGCAACAGGTCCACTTATCACAAATACTTTTTCCTGTGGATTATGCAACTCACAATGCGTAAAAAAGTTTTGTTTTTAGTAATATTATAAACTTGTGGAGCTAAAATATTTATCGGTATAACATTTATGATTAACTCGATTTATTGAAGCTTATACAGGATACATGAAAATTAATTCATAATTGGATGTATACCCACATTTTTTCAACTAATAAATTTCAGAGAAAACAACTCAAAATGAGTAATCCAAGAGTAAATTTAAATGGTTTTAAGGTACAATATGTGGTGGTCCAAGGCACAATACCATGTAGCACCTTAGACAGATTTTCGTCGTTTTAAAGAAATATTTGTTTATGAAAAGTTTGAGAGTGTACGCATTCTTTTGTGTTGTAAAAATATGCATACCTTACAAACCATAATTTTTCGACTGTTATTAGGAAAATTATGAATGATATTAAAAATTATTTTTGCACAGAATTATTTATACGAGAATGAATTTTGTAGGCGTATGCAAAATTTTTCGATATGCTTAAATAGTTCTCGAGATATAGTGAAACACGTAAAAAAGAAGATTTTTATTAAGAGTAAACTCCATTCTGCAGAAGATATTGAGATAATATTTTCCAGATTGAGGCTACTTCCCATAAATTGCAGTTTAAGAATCAAGTTCGGCAAAAGCAAAAAAAAATATTCAGAGAAAGTGAGTTTTTTTTTTTTTTTTTTTTGTCTGATTTTGTAAGATTAGTATTGATTATATTTGTAAGATTAGTATTTGTAAGATTATAGTTTGTAAGATTAGTATTTGTAAGATAATATATTTGTAAGATTAGTATTTGCAAGATAAGATTTAAGAATCTTAGGCACTCTAATTATTAAAACTGAGTTTTAGTACGCGAAAATCCAACCAAGCAGAGAATTTTTTGAAAGAAAAAAAAAAGTGCGTTTTTTTTTTGTCTGTTTTTGTAAAATTAGTATTTATTATATTTGTAAGATTAGTATTTGTAAGATTATATTTTGTAAGATATTTGTAAGATTAGTATTTGTAAGATAAGATTTAAGAAGATTAGGCACTCTAATTATTAAAACTGAGTTTTAGTGCGTGAAAATCTAACCAAGTAGAGAATTTATTTATTTATTTTTTTTTTAAAGTGCGTTTTTTTTTGTCTGTTTTTGTAAGATTAGTATTTATTATATTTGTAAGATTAGTATTTGTAAGATAAGATTTAAGAAGATTAGGCACTCTAATTATTAAAACTGAGTTTTAGTACGTGAAAATCCAACCAAGCAGAGAATTTTTTTTTTAAAAAAGTGCGTTTTTTTGTCTGTTTTTGTAAGATTAGTATTTATTATATTTGTAAGATTATATTTTGTAAGATGTTTGTAAGATTAGTATTTGAAGGATAAGATTTAAGAAGATTAGGCACTCTAATTATTAAAACTGAGTTTTAGTACGTAAAAATCCAACCAAGCAGAGAATTTAAAAAAATGACCGAACAAACAATTTTTATAACAAAATACAACAATTAATAATAATAATAAGAGTAGATTTTCAATAATAAGTAAATTTAATTGGTTCTAAAGCAATAAGTTTTAATCAGTTTCAAATTGCCTTTTGCGGGATTCAAAGGCACAAACGCTTATTGAAATTTTCAGCAAGTTCAGCGTTGGGAAAGATTCCTTGTTATTGTTGAGAAGCTCTTTACCGTCAAAAAAGCTCATAATTCCCAGAACAATAGGATCTGGTCTGTAAATGCTCTAAGCACTCATGAAATTTTTGAACATTGCCAAATTTCAAACTCGGCTATGTTTTGGAGCGGCACTAGCGCAATTGGCAAAGCGTTTCTGATTTATGTGAATGAAGATGTTTAAACAAACCAAAAGTGTACCAGTGGGATATTCTGGAAGCTGTTAAACTTCCGTGGTCTAAAAAGCACTTCTGCAATGTAAAATGGATAAATAAAGCTGTAAAACTGGACAAGACTTCGTAAACCGTACGATAAGACTCCGCTTCAGCTCGCAACGCCAAAAAGACATGATATCATCTGAAGAATGACCACCCTACACGCCAGATCTCAATCCCGCAGATTAAACTGTATGGTCCTTTTTGGAGTCTAGTCTCTGCACTAAACCACACAAAAGTTTTGGAATGAGGTAGATAAAAGAAATGAGGCAGATAAAAGAAAGTAGACTTGCGGCCAAATGTTGAAAATTTCAATAAGCGTTTGTGTCTCTGCATGACTGCAAAATGCGGCCAATTTGAAATTTACTTATGAGTAAAAGTCTACGCTTATTATTGTTTGTTATATTTTGTTAAGTTATTTATTTATATTTTTATTTTTATTAAACAATTACTCTTATTACTGCTATAACTATTACTTCAATTACTGCTATTATTACTGTATTTTTACTATTTTTTTTCCTTACAATTATATTTTTCCTAAAATCATGCTAAAAATTGTTGGTCCAGGTTTTTGCTGCACCCTGAAATATAAAATGTTATTTTGAGTGTTAAAATTTCTTTGAGCACTGTATAATGTTGAATTGTATGCATATATTTTAATAAAAAAAATACAAAATTGGTGTGAAACACGCATATAGACTTTTTGAAACATCATACACAGAAAAGTGCAACAAAACTACGCGTTTCGTAAAGAACCAAATTATCTTCCATTAAATAGTTGAAAATGAATGTATATAAATTGTCCCAGAGGATATTCCTATACCTAAAAAATCTTCCTTATTAGTAGAACTAGTTCTTCTCGAAATGCGCAGTTATTGTATTTTTTTTGTATAATGCATATAAAATATGTATGTGTTTCACACCAGCTTTGTACTCTTTAGTGATCATCCTGATTCTAAGATTATTCACCCATTAATTTTTAATTACCTGAGGAAAAAAAGTTCGTTATATATGGAGAGTATAGTTGTTGTATAGCTGCACATGGTGTCTCAATAAATATTCAAATATCTTTTAATATTGTTCGTGGATATAAATTTCGAGAATGTAATGTAATTGAATACAATCGAATATTTTTCTTATTCTAGTCACCAGAACAAGAATATTCAAATCGAATATCTTCGGCCTAAATGCGTCTGAATTCGATGAAATGAAATCGTATTGAAATATACTCGAATCGTCAATTCAAATATTTTGAAGTTTAAGAAAATGGTGGAATTGAATGAAAGCGAAATGAATAGTTTTCGAATTGAATACATTCGAATAGAATATAAACAAATCAAATATAATAAAAGATAATCGAATCGAACATAATAAATTTACATATTTACGAACTACAACAATCTCTTCCTATGTAAAAATAATTTCTATTTTGTTGAAAAATGATATTTAAAATTTCTACAATTTACAAAACATATAGTTCGCTTGCCATTTGATATAAATATTGTATTGCTCGATATAAATACATGAAGTTTACATAGAAATTACTTCTTTGGTTACAATAATATTATACAATTTCTCAAAACGTTCTCTAGAATATAAAATCTTTACAAAGGGGATTTAAAAAAGAGAATATGTTATAAAAAAATTATTAAATATTTTGTCTTATCTTTCTTAGTTCATCTTCCTATCGTGAACTTGTAATATAATAACATGCAATTGATAGAAATAAATAAATAAATAAAAAATTCTCAGAAGTTTTATTTTAACTGAATGTTGAAAAATGTAATTTAATACTATTTTACTTTTTTTCCATGTAAAGCCAGTCAAAAAAATTTGCCAAATTACACACCATAATAAAAAGCGAGAATGCACGTTCGCGTAAGTACAGTAATATTCAAATCAAATCAGAGGTTGTGAGTTTTTTAATAGTTATTATTATTTACAGTCTTTTTAACTTCCACTGATTTATTCGCCAAGGGTAATATAAGGTACCACTAAATTTGTCAGAAAGATTTTTTTATGATGCACCTGGTATAAATATTCGTGATCGTCACGAATGCGTACAGCAGAGTTTTATTTTTAAAGTTAGTTATTCAGTTCGTAGAACATATTAACTTTTTCGATGGAGTGTGGTAAGTTTATTAAAAAAAAAGTTCAATGAAATACTTTAAAGATTAAATTAGTATTTTTATTGTAGGAAGATGTGTTTGTACTCCTATGACTGAAATCATTAAAGCTGTTTTCCCTATTTACGGCAATTACACTAGGAAGCAATTTTTTTAAAGTAGATATTAGGTACTTTAGTGTCGTGATTTCAATCTGCAATCGATTTCTCTCTTCAAGGAACAGTGTTTTTTCGTCTTCTTTTTTTTCCAACAGATATTTTTAATCTATTTTTTTACGAGATTAAACCTATTTTTTTATTTCTAACACAACACTTTTTTTATTGTGTTAGTCTGTTTAAAAATAATTTATGTCATTCCTTTTTTTACTTAAAGCAATTACAAGGGGTAAATTTTTTTGTTTGTTTTTGTTTTCTGTTGCATGAGATTTTTGTTACGAATTTGGGATATTTTCACGTCACTAAACCGGTTTTTCTCTCCAAGCTACAGTTTTTTTAAAAGTAATTTTTAGTCTAAATTTTGTCGAAATATACAAGTTTAAAAACGATACATAAAACAGGAAATCGCATAAATGGGCGACAAGCTTCTTGGGGAGTTAGGGCACACTATCAGAATTAAAACTGCAAAGGAACCCACCCCGGGAAAGACATAATACGCCGCAAGGGACGTGAGCGCTTCCCCTACTATAAACCGTTTCCTCATGTACTTCTGCACAGGTCATAATAAGGAAGCGCTCCCAGCGGCGTATGACTGCATTTACGGGCATGGGTCATGAGGATGAGCCCAAACTCACCTAGAAACTTGTGGCACATTTAGAGGATCTACTGTTATATATAACGTTTTTAAACTTGTGCATTTTTTAAAAAAATTGATTAAAAATTTATTCAAAAGAAATTTGTAGCTTTATGAGCAAAACTACTACTTTTAGATTCGAAGTCCCCTGACCGAATTAGACAAAATCAAGTATTTGTAAGAATGCTTCGAAAAATCCCCCCGCCCAGTGTTATACGCTTTTTTTTTTTTTACTAAGCAATTTTTCTAAAATTGTCCTCTGGAAGTCACTCTGAGAAGAAAAGTATGGACGAAACTACTAGAGTGTGATAAAATTTACGATGTTTCTAGCTCTATGGGAGCACTAAAAAGAACGGTAGCTTTTACCGCAGCACTTTGGTAATGATTTTGGTAAATCTAACAAGCAACTGTTAGTTTATAATATGTGTTAAAATTTGGTGATTTTAAAATGATACCTTAGAGAAGGGCATTCAAACCATTTATTCGATTAAATTTACTTGACAGTTTTGTACTTGTAACAAAATGTGTGGTAATAAGAACTATAGTTTTGAAAACCAGAATTTCCGTTAAACCTTTATCGTATGAACGGAATAATTTTTAAATGAATGATTTAAATACCGAATATTTTAGTTTTATTACCAGACTTGTGTTTTTTTTTCTTTACCAAAAATCTTTTTAACATACAGAACGGTAACCAGAATATATTTTTCTTGCGTAGAATGTCATTTTCTTTTTATTTCTCTAGCATGGCATGAAAAAAAAATTAGAGTAAATAAAGATTAACTTTCTTTCTTTTAAGAAAAGTCTTTTTTTCCCTCTATATCACCGTCTTTACTAAAGTTCATCAGCTACATTTACCATTTTAAACCCGATCTCGAAATTATTTTGGACAACTTTAAACAATCGATGATCTTGGTCTGAATTATATCATGTCTACTATGTGAGTGAAAATGTGTAAAGATAAAGAAATTATCTTCCAAGGATAGAAAAACTTGAATGAAAGAACTCCTTCTGACAAATCTACGTAGGAAAACCAAAATAACAACAGATTGCTCTTGGGGGAAAAAGAATAAAACTGTGATAAATAAACTCTTGCATCTTGCGGTAGACACCTACGTCTGGTAACATTCCAAATAAACCCAAGTCCCATCATAACTTCCGCAATGTAACTGCACTTAGCAGACTATCTCATTCAGTTGCCATTCTGAAATTCGAATTTTCATAAGCACATGATAGTGTGTCACTTTTACACAACTTGACATTTGACATGTGTAATTCTTCGCCGAAATTGGTGTTGTCACTTTCTTCGTAATTTATCGTTTGCAATTCAATAAGTGAAAAACTCAAAATATAACTCCATCACACTTTTGAAATGACTCAAGACATTAAATTATTTAAAAACAAATCGTTTGGTAAAAGTCATGTGCTTTTAACTATAAATTTATCGTTTTCTGAAATTTTATTGTATTCTTTTCTTTATTATTATGCGTGCCTAAAAACGTTAAATTGAATTTAATGAGTTTATTTAAGCATGTTTTAAAAAATAAAGAATATTTATAAATTAGAAAATGTGTGGGAATTGTTTTTAATTCTACCTTAATATTCTCGACGCATTTCAATAAATACAAGAAGAAAAGGTATCCCTCTCTAATTTTTTCACATCACATTACGATTTTCTTTATTTAACATGAATTCTAATATAAATTATAATATTATTTATTCAGTTCCTCATAAACTTTTTAAGCAATTCTTCGTAACCATTGTCAAGCAGCTCTTTATAATTTTACCTATTTCTCAGTTCTTTACATATTCTTCTTTATAATCCTACTGTAACATATTATTAAATTAATTAAAAAAAATTGTAAAATTAAAAGCTAGTAACGACATACTTGATGTAGATAATGTTTCGAAATGTTTTATAGCATAATTCATGGATTTATTTTCTTAAAAAATTGTGTTTTTTTACTATTTTAGATTATTTTGGACTACATATTGTTGGATAAGAACATTTGTCATACATACTATCAAGAAAACGTATGGGTTGTTTTCTGTTGTACAAATAAAAATTGCTGTGTAGAATAGCGAAACTAATGGTAATACTTACGAAAAATTCAGGATCAATTTCAGGTACAACAGAATGTAAAATTTTTTATAGAATATATAAGGAAATATTTAACAATAGACCGGGGTTCTATCACAGGGGACATATAGATCTTCAGATCAATTTCCACGCTTTTTCTTCTCAAGAAATAAAGGCGGCAGGCGTACGGTGCTAGCTTGCATTACCGTCAACAAACAGTAAGTCTTAAAATCTCGAAATTGGAGATCCTTAATCTGTTTGTAATTGACGAGGATGCTTTACTTTTACTTTATAACATTATTTAAAGATTTTTTTCTTCAAAATATTGCATTTTTTATAAATTTAAAATATTTTTATTAGACAAAGAAAATTTGCAGTAGCATATTAAATAGTACGTAATATTCAGATAAAGTTTTATTTATGTATAATGTGCATATAGTAGGTTGTGCAAAGTTAAAAAGCTGATTGTTAGCATAGATCTTGCACAACATAGATATGAAAGCTTTCATGCGCTTAGTACATAACAGTTTCTTCAAAAAATATAACTTCAGAAAAAAAAAATAAAGACTTTTGCATATCCTTTAAATTCACCGCAAGAAATTTCAAAGATCTAGATCATCGCTTTGACATCAATACCGAGAAGAATAAGATGTCTTCTGTGAAACCGCAAGTCAATGATACTGTCAACAAGCCATCGTGAAATTTAGATATACTTTTCAAGTACAGTTGCGCAAAAAAAGGCGATAAAACAAAAGAATGTAAACAGTGCCCATATATTTATCTAAGATTTGTCATTCAAAAAAAGCGCACACGCTCATATGACAAACACAAGCTGACAGATGTCATCCTATAACTAACCAGATATGTGTGAGTAATATTCTTATCCGGGGAAATTCGTGAAAAAAGAACTGTGTATTTATATGGATGATATATACTCGCAAGTTTTATGTATGCTTCTTGCATTCTCGTATATTTTGAAATAGAATTTTTCACAGGCAGAAATGAACGTACAGTGCGCGAAATAAGAAAATAAACCACCTAGAATAACTTTCGATTTAATGATCGGATCTTCACGATCTAGGACTCAATCTTTATAGTTCGAAGTGTGACCCCAAACATGCTAATGAATAAGTGCAGACGATAATTTAAGTTCCGAAATTAAACACAAAAACATACTTTCTCTGAATAAACATACCTTTTTTTCGATGGATTAGGCTTTCTGACCCCCAAACTATAGGGGGGAGCCGCAATCTGGGAAATATGGTCCCCATAGCTTGGTCAGGAAAGCGATTCAAAGTTTGAACCCCTTAATGCTAATTTTACTTTTGCGTATTTCGCTATATCTTGAAAATTTAAGCAAATTGAAACACTTTTCCTTATACGAGTAATTGTAAAATTCGTTTTTCAAAAACAATTCAATGCAAAAAATAACTTTTAGTAAATATTTTTATTCTTTTATTTAATAGCAGCCCAAAAATTTTGAATAGTAAAAGTAGGGGGAAAATGAGCACTACACCCCACTTTGGATCGATGACATCTCGTCCATAAAATAAGCGTTACGCACCACTTCCTCAGTATGAACCTGAAAAATGCTAATATTTAGTACATACGACATTTAAAATTACCCAATCAGACACAAAACGTATTTATTCTGAATACACCCTTTTTACGACGGATTTGGATTTTTGATTCGAAAAATAAAGGGGCTAGCCGCAATCTGGAAAGTATGATTCCAATAGTGGGGTCGGCGTATTGGGTGAAATCTCGGATCCATTAATGTTAATTTTTGGCGATATTTTAAGTTAAGAAATCGTACACAGAAAGGTATTTTTCTGAATAAATCTCCCTTTTTTCCCCTTATCTTTCAAAACATTATTGATTATTGTATATTGTTTTGTAGTTTGAAATAGTGTAATGAAGAAAGCCAGCTTTATACAGCTTTGGTCTTCAATGATATTTTTCAGGGTTTTACAGCATCTCAGAACGATAGGCGCAAATAAAAAAAATGTTCTTGTGTGTGTGTTTTTTTTTTTTTTTTTACTTTCTTTTCCTTTTACGATACATCCAAAACGAGCACACACTATAAAAATATTTGGCAATAAATATGGAAACTAACATAGTATTATAGAAAAAGTAACTTTTGATACTTTCACTAAGAAATTTTTTTTAACGGATATTGATATTTCCATGTCGCTGACTTCAAATCTGAAATTTATTTCTCCCTATAGTTAACTGTTTTTTTGTCTGCTTCTGAAGAGGTCATATCCTCTGGAATAAAACGGCATAGGTACCCAAGTCCAGAAATGTCGTCGTACGCTGCTAGGGATGCTTCTCTAATAAGCTAATGGAGTAGTGCTCCTACCGCGCCCGGTGACATTTCGGGGCAGGGGATCCTATGCAATTTTGATCCTGATGATACACTTTAACTCCCCTAGAAATTTGTCACAACATTTATGCTACTCCATGTTACACATATCCTTCAAGAAAAAATAGGCTAAAAGTGTCATTCTTTAAAAATATTATCTGTGGCTAAAGAGCAAAATTAATTTCAGAGTTGAAATTCCTGCACCCGAATTAAGCAAGATCAAGTGCCTGTATAAATGGAACAAAAAATTTATTTCCCAGTGTTATTTATTATTCTATTATCTTCGTTTTAATAGATGATTAAATATTTGATTTTGCAAAGTTTAAAATTTTTTTTACCATTTCAACGTGTATAATTTGTATAATTCTAAAAATGTAAGGAAAAAATGTGAAATAAGTCAGTAAAATAGCTCCCAAAGAAATAAAAAAAAATTCTTTTGACTTAAAGAAAAAAAGAAGCAAAAAGACAAGGGTACCCTTGTATTAACAAACCAATACATTTTTCATGTTTCCATAAATACATAATCAGCTTTGTTGTTTCAAAATTTTGGGAAAATTTTTGCTGCAAATCCAATTTTTAAAAAAAATTCCTCCCTTAACTCTGCTGTTGTCTGGCTGTGGGGTAATTTGGCGCAAGTGGTAACAAACGTTGGCGCGAAAGATTTTATATTTTCATTTAAATCCTACAGTTGAATCTTCCATGACTGTTGAGATCCCAGAACTAAAGACATACCTTTTCGTGGAAATTTATCCAAGATATATTCCACAAGAGCTATTAATAATATACAACTTATGGCCTTTGAGATTTTCATCTTCAAAGAAAATTCAATTTGTCTGAATATATATGAACAGATTATGTTTTCGTCTTTTATTATTTTTTTATATTTAATTGCTGACGGGAGAATAATTTAATTTAAAATGTTTTGATTTCGTAGACACACTTGAGAAAACAATTTACAGAGAATAGTTGTTACCTACTTAATTTTAACTACCGTTATTTTTCCAATTTTTCAAATATAAAATGATAAACATTGGCCTTTGTTTGTTTCAAATTGATTTATTCAATTTAAATTGAATGTCTTTTTAAAAAAACTAGCAAGCATATATACGTATAATTAAATAAAATGATAAAAAAATAAGTAAATTCTTAATTTGAAAACAAAGAAAAAAAGGATGGTCAAAATTACCAGAATATTGTAACATTTACTATGTTTCTGGCTCTATGGGATCTCCAAAAATATCGGTAATTTCTACCGAAGCGCTTTGATAATGATGTTGATAAAATTAACTATAAAATATATTTTAAAATGTGTGATAACAAATGGTAAAATAAGGTAATTTTTTCAAGATATCTTAGAACATGGCATAAAAACCAATTATTCGGTTAAATTTACTTGACAGTATTGAATTTTTTACTAAATGTGTGGTAATAAGAACTATAATTTTAGAAACCAAAATTTCCGGTTAATTGATGCCCATAGAAAGAGCATAGCATACAAAGCATGGAAGTTTGCATAACTGATACTGATAATACTGTTATAAATAAATATTATTAACAGATATTTAATGCCTTCAAACACTGAGTTCAGGGTCCACGCCGTGTAGATCCGTGCAAAAATCAGGCGTAACTCAGAGTAGAGCATTAAAGTCGGCATCCGACTACAGGGGGAAAGTTAACCTTAAAATTTTTTTATTCGAATCGATCACCATCCTTATCGATTACTAAAGATAATCTCTTACGCCTTTGTCCGATGCTGGCACGAATAATTTTAAGAGGTATTCTGTCCCATTCGCACAATCAAGAAGCTCTGAGAGTGTCCAATCTTCTGCACTGCTTAGCATTAACTATAGACTCTAGAATGCCCTAAACACAATAGTATAAAGGACTTAGATCCGGTGAAGAAAGGGGCCACTCTTCTGGCCTAATAAATATCGAACAATTGACATGGAGCCAAGCCTGTGTTGTTTTGGCTGGGTGATACGGTGCAGAATCTTGCTGAAATATCCAATCGATTTTGGGATACAATCTGTCAATTGTAATATTCAGCATTGATTTCTACCATATTTGTAATATTCAGCAGCTCTTTATCGATGAATTTCAGAGTAAATTTTCCGTTATTTGACACTGCTGCCCAAACCATTACAGAATTCTTGTACTGAAAACTTTGCACAGTTCGTACACTTTCAGGTATATCATCAAAGTTTGCTGCATATGCAAAATTATTTTTAGGATTATGACTTTGCTCTGTACAAAATACAGAAAAGATTATTCTGCCTACACTTGTGTTACCGTGCCGGTTCAGCAATTGCTTACATTTTTGTAACCTTTTTAATTTTTGCGCAGTTGTCAAACCTTAAACTTTTCTTTTGTGATAAGGGTCAGGTCTTCATTTAATATAAGCGTTCTCTTCAGCTATTTTATTAACAGACCGTTGTGGATATCTTCATATCTTTTCACTAATTCTTTTAATACGCTCTTTTGTACGAGCTGAGAGTGGACGATCAGGCGTGTATCGAGCTTTACAGCTATTAATATCCAATAATTGATTTATAGTTCTATATATAAATGTTCTATTATACGCAAAAGATTTTAATTGCTTAATGTTTCTACCAGCAGAAAATACGCGATAGAAAAGCTGTTTAACCATCAAACTTTTCGATTTATTTATTCTAAATGTGTAGCTTTAAAATCGTCTGCACTCACAGGAATAGTGAAAGACAAACTGTTTTACTAAGCGATTAAAATTAATTCCTATTTTTTTGAGCGGCATAGTTTTCTGTAGCCAGCATGTAAAAATAAAAATTGAAATCAATGAAAGCTAACGGTTAAAAATTATCAGAAAATAAAAATCAAATCACCTGCGTAGTGTTTACATAAAAAAAACATCTGCATGCTTACTGTTGGCCTTGATGAGATGTTCATTTTACTATAGTTTGAAATATAACCCAAAACGTGAATGCAAAACTCAATTCCTAGGGCCCAGGTGAATGTTATTTACCTAACTGCAGACCGAATCATTTTCAATATATAAATAAATGTTGGAAAGTATAGTTAAAAAAAGCTACTTTTTATAAAATTTAAAAAAAAAAAAAAAAAAAAAAAAAAAACACTTTTCATCAAGTATATTATTGAAATAATAATGTCCTCGTTACCAGACACCCAGGGTGTCTGTACTTTTTACCATAAATTAATCTGGAATTTTTTACAGTGCATTCACGGGCAGAAGTGTGAGGTTGTTACAGGCTTAAGTGTCAATGGCCTAATATATATTAAATATTACTAAATTAGAATGAACACGATAATTAATAAATTCTTAACACGTTTAACTAAAGCAAAAAAGACAACGTGAATAAAACGCAAATGGAAGTACATAAACGTTTTGTACTAATAAAAGTTCTGTTAAAAGTTTATGTACTTTCATTTGTGCTCTGTTCTCGCTATTTTTTGATTTAGTCTATATAGAACAAAGTATACCCTATTCTTTGTTGCACATGACACGTTTTGCTTAAGCCAAATATTTTTCTGTTAAAAATTTAGTTTTATAATAAAAGTAATAGTTTTAAATTTTATGTTTATTGATTGGGTGCTCCTTTTGCCTGAATGTCAGAGACCATTGCTTCCATCCTCTTTCTGCTCGCTATTAATGATTTCTATTATTCCATTTAAATTTTTTTTTATAAATTCCAAGTAAATTCTATTTTTAAGAGTTGAGCTTGTATAACGTTAAAATTTACTTTTTATCGTTAAAAAGTATTATATATCAATGTTTATTTTTTTGTGATTATATTTCATTGAAATAGAAATCAGGATTAAAAGTTTTATAAGTTTTAAATAAATTAGTTAACTTGTCGGTGATATTTCGCATGTTACTCGCATTTTTGACACGTCTTGTCTGAAATAATAAAGAAAAAAAATTAGTTTTAATATTGCTCGGAGAAAAACTGTTTCTCATTACTGTTTGTCAAAATGCTAGTTAAAGAAGTCAAAATTCTAAGTTTTTACATCAACAATATCACAATATCCATATCGTATCGTTTACTTAATCGTATCGCTTCAAACAAGCGGTATAAATAAAAATACAATATGTTTTTTTTTTCTTCAAAAGTCGTGTATCGAATGTTTTGGTGTCTGTGTGTATGTATTAACATCTAATTTAAATACACATTTGATATGCTAAGCTATTTTTGAAATTGGGGTTTAAAATGATCAATTTTAAATTAAATTTAAAGCTGTATTACTAAAATTATCCACCAAAACATGAACAGAAAGCATAAAAATGAGATTAAATTCAATTTTGATCTAAAAACGTCATTTCCTATCAATTAAAATTGATTCATGAAATTAGATCAATTAAATGCAATATCACTAGCGCCTTAATCGTTTAATGGTTTAATGGCAACATTAGTTTTAAGAAATATACCTTGAAATGTTTTATTCAATATTTTGTAGTCTAATAAGATTCTCAAATCACGTATCCAAAGAAAGATATAAACCGCGATTGGCCTACTTGTATATATATACATTGATTGATTGCTCATCACCTTTGCTGAGTTAATTTAATAACCAAAACCTACCCTAATTGCGTCAAGGAAAGTATAATTATTTAAAGGTCATCTTGCTACATTTTACGAATATTCGCCTATGGATTATTTACAACAAACGAACTGCTTTGCTGTTTGGAATTAAGATATCTCTTCTTAATATTGGGAATATAGCCGATTTTGCCTGTCTTTACTATAAATTTAAAAACAAGGTCAAATGGGGTAAGTAGTCGTCTAACTTGACTTAATGGCTGTGACTTTTCAAATGTAATTGGAAGTAATGCCAGTTTTTAGTTCTAATTTTTGGCAATTATGAACTGAGTTTAGCATACTCAAGTAAACAGCAGGTAATTACAGATTTATAGTTCTTCCACACGCAGTTGAGCATAATTGAGTTTAAATATTAGATTGTTTAAAGTAGACTTATTTTAAAATAGACTTACTTTTGTTTAACAATTTCAGTATCAAACGATGAAGAAAATGCTATTTTAGAAATGACTAAACCTCGTTTTCATTTCATTATACGTTTGTTAAATTAATCAACCAAAGCTAAGAAACTGGCTGTATGGAATATTTTTAACTAAATAAAAATTTGTCTAAAAATAAGAAATATATTAGATCTATGTTTTTCTTTTTATTTACATTATCTACATATTATGACCACCACGCCATTAGAAAAATTTGATCTCATGAATTTTTAAGAAATCATAAGAACAACGGTATTATGGATGATGTTATGAAATAAAGATATATAACTGAAAGAAATTCATAAAAGCTGATCTGTATTATAGAGTTATAAGACTTGATGCCGCCGTTTTAATAAGAGTTCAACTTTACATCACCTTTTGTTTTGCTGCGCAAAAAGTATCAGACTTGGAAAAATAATAATATGAAAGGTATCTAGAAAAATGTACAGAAAGTATGATGAAACAAAAAAAATAATATTAGTTAATTAGTTCGAGAATTATTAACTGTTACACTTGTAGTAAAAAATACCATGTGGGCCGCTTTACAGACCGTAGAAATGCAACTACACAGTTGAAATTTGATGTCCTGGAAGGGCCATATTTATTCATGAACTTATTACAACTTTCTTTTTCAAACTCTAATAAAATGTTCTACAATAATTGTGTATTCTGTTAACAAAATGGTTTTAGTTTTATTAGAAAATATTGACTTAAAAAACAAAAGCAGTGATGAATGAGAAACAATTATAGAAGGAGGGTTAATAAGTGGAGATTGCTATAGTTACTATAAGGAAAATACATATTGATAATAATAATTAAGAAAATAATTAAAATAATAATAATTAATATTTAAGGAAAATGCATATTAACGGAAAACATCCTCCATAGCTTTGTTTTCAAAGATAGTGTATTTTAAACAGTTGCTAGATTAAGTTGGTAAATTAGTGAATATGTTAATAAATCATTATTTCCCATTGGGAAAATGGGTGTTGTTCTAGGTTTCCACACACCTTTCGCCAAGATCAGCTTCACAATAATCACAAATAAAGAGTTGTAAGAATTATGAAAAATTAGGTTAACATAAGCATTAATTAAAAAAAGAAGCACCCCAAGATCAAATATGAAAAAAAAAAAAATTATAACGAGAATTTCGAACTTCTTGGAGTTGTGATTAATTTACATACTGTTTTTTTTTCTTCTTTCACTAGCGAACATTTTTATATAATATTAATTTAAAGTATTTAATGTTCTTTTTATGATTAACAATTCATTACTGTTTCGGAGGTGATTCTAATATAAAGATCAATACAAAGAAGTAAAATAATTATGTAACGTATATTGATTAGAATTGATAACCAAACATAACCCATTGGTCAGCAAGAGGATAAACATCAATTGATTCATTTTTTGCATCCCATGATATGAAATGTTGTGGCTTTTATAAAAGTTTATCTTAAAATTAAAAAAAAAAACATTCGACTTGACCAGTGATGACAATAATACGATCTCAATTTTATTTTATCGATAAAATAATCGACCCTATTTTTTCCCTTCATTTTATTAAATAAGACCAATTATGTAATTTGTCTGCCATGGCTGATTGTCACGAAAACTTTAATTTGACTATCTGAGTCAAATCAGATTAAGAAAGAAAGCATGGTTAAAACTGCCAGAATATGGTAAAATTCACCGTGTTTCTGGCACAATAAAAACACCAAAAGCTCGGTAATTTTTACCGAAGCACTTTGGTAATGATTTTGTTACAATTAGCAGTAAAGTATGGTTTTTTAATATGTGATAAAACTTGGCAAACGTGGTAAAATTAATAATTTTATCATGATACGTTAGATCATGGCATAAATACCAATCATTCGGTTAAATTTACTTCTCAGCTTTGTATTTTTACTAAATTTGTGGTAATAAGAGCTTTAATTTTGGGAACCATATTTTCTGGGAAACCGTTACCATGTAAACGGGAAAATTGTCAAATGAATGGTTTAAATACCTTATAAGAATTTTTTTCCTTGAAAGTAAATTACTCAAAGAGTAAAAAGGTGTATTCCACGTATTTTAAGGATATAAATTAGGTTTCTAATTCACCGAAATGTACTCGTTCTGGAGAATTTATTTAGCATATTTTCAATCCAGGATGTAACAGTTTCGCTAACTGAATAATTACTCGATTACATATATTAATGGATTTCGAACAGAGATATTTTGAATTAACCAAAATAGATGTAATAGATATTCATGTTTCTGTAACAAAACACTCAACTCCAATCATGCGAGTTTTAGTCATCCATGCAATAACAATATGAAAGGAATTTTCACTGCATTTCCGAATACTTCTTTCTCTTTTTGCTCTTATCTAATTTAAGTTTTTATTAGTTATAAACTTTTTTTATATTTTTAAAAATACGTTTAAATTATCGAAATTTTGTTCTTTTGTTTTAGTAATTCTTTCAAATGAAAAGAAAGTAGCAAAGCGTCATGTTTTATTTTGTTTCATAACCGTCGTTGAACAGCCAATCCAATTTTGAGCTTACGGCTACCAAAGTTCACCTCCGTAACCTTGCAGTTTTGAGCCCAATCCGGAAGACAAGGGAACTTCTAGATCTAGATCAAGCATTGGGAGAAATTTGCTTTTGCGGAGGACTTTTTGGGAAACTAAACCTTATTTGCGTTACATTTAGAGGAAAACCACGGAACCCCCCCCCACTGTTAGGGTGACAGCATGGGGACTTTCACCCATGATAATTAATCCATGATACTAGGATAATTTACGTCAACATTGTGGTCGGTGTGACCCGGGTGCAGAATTCGCTGGGATTCAAACTTGGATCACCCTTTGTACTTAAAAATCACAATTTTTCTGCTTGGAGTTTCTGTACAAAATAAACAATTCTATTTTCAGACATTTTTAGTCCCTCTTCTTGTTCCATATTTGTGCCATAGAAAGTGTTTTCATTTTGGCCTCGTCACTGCATAAATGATAATTGGGTGATATCCACTTATATTCTTTTTAAAAAATACGGGGAAGATTATAAATGAAAATTTGAAACGAATTTATACATAAATTTTTTTGAAGCAAAGACTTTTTTTAGCCAAAAACAAATTAGTATGGAGTAGGCAACTAAATATGCCTCTAATCAACAATTATAATTGCAACCAGATTTGAATCTTTCTTTAACCTGTATTATAAACCTATTTATATTTGTTGGCTTGGATTATCGTTCTGATACTTAATTGATAGTAATATTTGGTAAAATTTTTTTATAATGAAATATTGTGTAGTAAGATGAACCGGGTTCGAATCTCAGCGATAGCTGGTCGATACGAATTCCGCACCCGGCTCGCACCGACCGCAGTGCTGAAGTAAAATATCCTCAGTGGTAGACGGATTATGGTTTAGAGTCCCCTGCCGTCGGGCTAACCATGGTAGGTTTACATGGTTTTGCTCTCTATGTAACGTAAATGCGGGTTAGCTCCATCAAAAAGTCCTCCATAAAGGTAGATTTCTCCCTATACTCGATCCAGGAGTTCCCTTGTCTTCTGGATTGAGTTCAAAATTACAAGGCTACGGAGTTGAATATTAGTAGTCGTAAACCCAAAAACTGTTAGGCCGTTGTAAAATAAAATAAAATAAAAATAAGCAATATTAATAAAAATGAGCAATTAGCAATAGCAATAAGCAGTTATAAAATAAAATAAAAATAAGCAATATTAATAAAAATGAGCAATTAGCAATTAGCAATAGCAATAAGCAGTTATAAAATAAAATAAAAATAAGCAATATTAAAATTTAAAAGCAAAAATATCTGTGATTAATTAGCATAATTGACGATATAATTGTAAAGCTATTGTCTTCGACTTAGTGGTTTAATATTTTGCTTCTTTTAATTTTTACATCAAAATAATTATTGATATAAAATTATTTTCAAAATATTAAATTTTGTTAAACTAATAAAAGTAAGTAAAAAATTTTTTTTTCAAAGAACAAACATCATATCCGCTTAAATTTAAAAAAATAAGCGTTTATAAACCACAAATGACTGCATTTCTTTTGGTTGATGAATTCACCTCCATATCTTTAAGAAACACCTCAAGCTAAGCCTACTCTTTCCGGTCTCAACCTACGCAAGTCATGGCCTCATAAACTTAGAAATTCTTTTAGAAATAAGCATTTAGTGCTGCTGGCTAAACAATTTTATTTATTTATTTCTGTTATAATAGAAATAGTAAAAAACATAATTATAAAAAAAAAAAAATCCTACTTTTTATTTCAATGTGAGAAAAATATAATTTTCTAAGTTTATTCAGCGAGTTTTTTCGACATTTTTTTTAATTACAATAAAAAGTTGCTTACGGAAATGCTCAAAGGGAAATTATTATTTCCCATTGAGAAAATTTGTGTCGTTTTAGGTTTTTCCTTGTCCGCATACTTCTGGACTTGATCAACTTCAACACCATAATCACAAATAAAGAATTGAAAGAGTCACAAAAAATCAGGCTAATATAAGCATTGACAAAAAAGCAGCACAACACAATAAAAAAAAAGCAGACGATAACTTTGGAGCTTCTCGAAATTAATGGGATACCTGAAAATGCCGTAGTGTATGCATCTTGATCCTGATTGGTTGTTGAAATGTGGCATTTGCTTACTGTTCTTTCCATTGTATTTTGATTAAGCCAAGCTCGTCAAATATCAATTCTCTTAAGTGTCACATTCTATATTCTTTCACGAAAACTGTTTTACAAACATTTCAACTCTTTCACTATATATTTCTTGCTTAACATAAAGATGCATCGCAAATTAATGGTACACAAAACAGGAATATATCATGATTACAATAAAATATATAAACAAATAATAAATCTAAGTTAAGTAGAAGATGTAGACGAGAAAGAATTATATTTTAACAAATTCGATGTGCGATACGGCATTGTGTTTAATTAACTCACGTTAGCTAAGATTCTAACTTAAGCGGAGAAACTTAGCTCGACTTTAGCATGCCATTTTGCTTAAAAATGATCAGCTGGTGTTGACATCATAGGCCACAAGTGTGAGTATCCATGATCTTCTTCTTGACTGCAAGTATCCAATTGTTTTTCAGATCGGGTTTTTTCTTTTTGTTTTCCCTACCGATCATTTTTAATGTGAATATATAATAATAATTTAAAGTATTTCTGTTCTTTTTAGGATTCATATTTACTGTCGTGACGGAGATTCTAATATAAATATGAATATCAAAGAATCGAAAGAAAAATATTTGGAGCGTATATTGGCTGGAATTAAAAACCAATCCATCCCATTGGATGGCATAAGGACAAACAGGCAAATGAAAAATTCCGAACGAAAAATGGAAAAATAAAGGTGAGAAACCAAACTATACCCATTTTAACCTAATTAGCCCCTCTCTGCTACAGCGGCTTTTTTAGCGATCTTAACAATGATCTTAATTTTTTTTTACATTTTTAGGGATTGCGTATCTTACTTTAGTGAATTGGATGTCTGCAAGTTACGTCATCGTAGATAAATCGTGGCATGTGTCGATTCAGACGCCAATCAGTTTCGAAAGTACACGTGACGTCACGTACAGGTATCCAATAAAATCTGATTTAAATTGCATGGTTAGGGATAATCATTTCCTTTCTAATAACCAATTGTGAACAAATGAGTTCAGAAAATAACTAGATATTAATCCTAATTAAATATCCAAACACAAGTCATTTTAATCAGATTTTGCATTGTTTATATTTTTCCCTTTTCCGTTTTATTTTTCTGGTTCGTTCTTTTATATGTTTCTTGCGTAACGGATAGTATGTGCTCATCTGATTATATAGACTCATTGACAGTATACGATGGACAATGTTGTTATCGTTAATTTTACTTTTCAAAACGTTGTTTATTTTTTTTAAATAATTCATTTGTCATAATACGTGCTAAACTGCTTAATATCGAATTTTCTAAACGAATTTTAAATATTTCTCGTAACGAATAGTATGCTCTGATCTAATTATATCAAGACTCACAAACCATGGACAATTTTGTTATTTTTAATTTTACTTTTCCCATTTTTACAATTTTTTGTCTGTATAATTAAAACAATCCTCCTTACTTGGTAATCTGTTTGATATCGATATTTTAATTCATTAATGCCTCATACTAGAGGACTTCCATACTCAAAGACGTGTGCATTGTTATTTGAATTCATAAATCATAATGAGACAATGAGGTGTGTAAATGAAATAATGACAAATGATCTGAGACGATAGAATAGAGTCATTATTAAGAATTACTCGTTATTCCTTCTTCCTTTTTAAAAGATAAATTACAGACTCTCGTTTGACCTCCACGAAGGAATACCGAAACTGAAAGCAGACTTCCTTATTGTAAATGCCTGTCTGCGATATATATTCACATAAGTGCTCAAATTTAATACTTTAATGAGATTAACTTAAGTAATATTTTAGTGTCTTAAGTGATATCAGTTAACTATTACAATGCAGAATTCGTGACTGTTTTGATTTTTTTGATTTAAATCGGGTTTTTTAAAATTTAAATTGGAATTTTTGATTTTTATTCAAATACACTGTAAAAATTTTGATTCACGACTAAAAATTGGATTTTTTGATTTTTATTGAAATACACTGTAAGAATTTTGATTTATGATTTAAAAAAACTTTATAAATGTTTATTCAAAATTAAATTAATATTAAAACTATATTATAAGAATATTTTAGAAGCTCTAACTACCTAAATCAATTTTTCGTTATAATACATAGCTTTGAATGCATACCAACCATTTTGAAACAAATGCATGATTGAAATTTAAAGACTAGATGAAATGGAGAATTTAACGAATACTTTAACTATTAAAACAAAGTTTCAATTACAAAACTATAATTTTAATTTAAAATTGTTATTTCTTTTTTATTTCTCTTGATTTTTAAAATGACAAAATAAATGTTACCGATTGTGTTTATAAATGTAGTTATTCATCGAAAAATAAATATTTAATCTACATATTTTTTTTTTATTAAAATATTCATTTCTAATCCTATATCAAAATAGACAAGTTAAGCTAAATTTTTTTTTTTACAAAATCTAAGTACTCATTGAAATTTTTTTTCAAAAAATTTCTTTATAGAAAATCTTATAATGTCAAAGATACTGTAAACACATTACGAGGAAAAGTACTTAAATGTTTATTTTAATCTGTACTTTCAATCTCAAGAATCAAAAGATTTTTAAAAATGCAATTTCAATTGTGTTGGAATTTAACACACCAAGAAAGAAAGTAATTTCATTAGCTAAAATTAATTAATGCAGCAATTTATTTAAAATAAATTTTAACTAAGAAAAGAAATAATAAAAGTATCAATAATTTAAAACACTGTTTTTTAACTTTTTAAATCAATATATATATAGTATATAAAAAAATCAGTTGATTTAAATCAATGATCTTTTTAAAAAATCATTTGACTTAAATCATGATTTAAATCGTGATTTAAATCAAACTGATTTAAATCAACAAACCCTGTTACAATGGGGAAGAAATTTTTTGTTTTTATACAAATACTTGATATTGCCTAATTGAGGTGTGGGGATTTTAAATCTGAAATTAGTTTTGCTCGCAAACCTACAAATTATTTCCGTCTATTTCTTGTCGAAATGTACAAGTTTAAAAACGTTATGTATAACTGGGAGTTACATAAATGTTGCGACAAACATTAAGAGGAGTTAGGGCACATCATCAGGGTCAAAATTGTATAGGAACTCATCACCGAAAATTCCGTAGAATTCTGTTTGAGGCGCTTCCCTATCATGACCTGTTAAGTATAAATAGATCATATTTGGGGAAATGCCCCTAGTGGCGTATGATGACATTCGTCGCACCACTTATGCGATCCTCTGTTATATGCAACGTTTTTAAGCTTACACATTTTCTTAAAAAATAGATTTAAATTTAGAGAAAAACTATAATTTGAAAAGTGACATCGATTACAGATTTTAAATCAGCGCTACGAGAGGTATCTAGGATGTGTTAGAAAATTCCTATGCAACAGGAAACAGAAAAGTGTTATCAGCATATCAATATCAGCAACGCTTTTCTCGACTCAATAAATTAATCTCGAATCATTAACAGAATGCTCATGCAGAGCAAATTTCCCACTGTAAGTATTCACATAAATGCTCGATTTTAATCTAATGACGCTGACTTTAGTTAAATTTTTTGTCCATAAAATTCTAAGAAAATATTAAAAAAAAATTCCAATATCATATTAGAACTGTAATAAATTTATATTATCTTCAGATATCAGTCAACTATCAGCATGTTAATAATATCAACCACCGGCTTTTTATCGATTCCATTAGTAAATATTGATTCATTAACATAAATGCTCAAGCATAGTAGAGTTGCCACTGTAAGTATTCTTATTAATGCTCGATTTTAATATGTTAACACACTGACTTAAGTTACATTTTTGTGAATAAAATTCTAGGAAAATATTTAAAAAAATTTCTATTGGTAGATTAGAACTTTAATTTATATTATCAATTTATATCAGTTATTATCAGGTTATCAATATTATCTGATCTTGTTTTTTTTTTAAATGAATGCAGAATCTAATAGTAGACTTCAATATAGTGAATTCTAATGCGGAGTAAATATTCACATAAATGCTCAATATTTATGAATGACCGTCTTTTCACACCTTTAGCATTATTTTAGTAGCTACAATGCTAGAAATTATTTTGAAAAACATTTCTGAGCTTTTATGTTTAATTTATTCCTCAACACAATATATCAGTGAGTTTTCTCCGAATTATATCAATTTATTATTATCAGCTTATCAATATTAAGCACTTATCAATATTATTTTGACATCAACCAATAAATACTAAAACAATGATTATAAGTATACTTCCATTTTTTAAATTCCTGCTTCGTGTACGCATTCACACATAATATTGATATAAATTATTGCTAGTGCTATATATTATTTAGCAGCAAATTATTATTAATTATAGGCTTGAAGTTGTCTACAGCTCGGTGGATTTTTTTACTTACTCTGCATTACCTTAAAGTGCCACGACGCACATTTTGAGAATTTCTGGTTTAAGGTACTGATATTATGGTTAAATATTGAGTAAATGCTTCTGAGATTGATTTGTATTTCTCACACTTCAAATTGTACTGTTTATCATTAGAATATCAGTAAAACCTCTAGCTCCACGTGGAGTTTTTTCTAATACTTTTGTTAATAATGAAACTAAAAATGCTGTCATTCTTATTAACGATATCATCTTTTTATTTTTTCATCCTCATTTACAGCTTTATTATGGCATCCTTATTACAAACAATTTACAGCTGCAACAATAGAGTACTTCCGCATTCATTACGACGCGATAGTGACAATCTAAACCTAAATGAAACAATTATAATAATAAAAAAAAAAAATGCGAAGGAATAAACTTTCCGTCTAGAAACACAAAAATAACTGTTTACACTATTTCCATTCTTTTACTTTCTTTAAATTGGCCATTTTCGTACGGAAACTCAAACATAAGGATTTTTCTTTTACTTTCTTGACACAGTTGCGAAAATCCATCTTCACTTTGAAATCGGATATGGCGGTAATGTGTTTTTATGAAGTCATCGTAAAACGGAGTATGGTAAACATATCGTAAAAAGATTTTACAAATGAAGGGGACATCGCTATCTTTACGACCAAGAGCGAGATCTAGTTGCGCAATCGTATTTGAAAACGGCATTGCCGAATCAGCAGGGTCGCGATCTCTGATTCGTGGTTTTGATAACATGCTGAGTCACAATCATCTCGGAAATTACTTTATACTTTGCAAAAATAAATATTGACAGTAGAATATTTTCTCAACAAGCTAACTTTTGGAAATTGAAAGCTGTAAAGCATTGCTGGAATCCGCTGAATTAGGTCGAATTGTGTTTAAAGAATTTTACGCTTAATAAATTATTAAATCACCATTTTTGTATTTTGCTGCATTTTGACATTTTTGGAAGTTCTTACGCCGAGGGAAAAAAACCCAACTTGACTACCTTAAGTTTGATGATAAGTTTAAGTTTTAAACTAAGGTAAGAGATGCAAATGTTGGCATTCGTGACCTATTTTGGGCAGGACTGTAAGAAATATTGAATTTAAGACATCGTATTTGCTTAATGCAACATGAGTGACAGAGTCATAAGAGTCTTCCATTTTTGCAATTTGAAGAGCCAAATCGAAGCACCAAAACAAGGAAGAGGTTTTGCACATAGCAAAACTTGTTTCGATAATTTTTATGCAATCGTGTATAGATTTCAGAAATAAAGATGTTACCTTATACATTAATCACTACAGACAGATTATGGTAAGTTCTTTTTCTCTTAAATAGTTTTGCCACTATGAATGACTAACTATTTTTAGTTATAGGGCATATTACAGGTACTGAAAAGATTCCTAATATGGTCTCAGCAGGAAATCAGATGCTAAGTTGAAACAAGAAGCCTAAGCCTAAACCTAAGACAGGTGTATATAACAAGTGTTTCAGCTCAATCATCCAGAAGAGGTTTATAAGTCTCGAAAGAATTCTGGTACTGCGAAGTGTCATGGACACAGTCAATTTTTGCAGCTATCAGATGTCAACTGTCTGGTATCAGTTCTCATTTGTTTTCCTTCAACCCTTTGTAAGGAGGATTGACCATTATTTAAATTTTAGTTTGCTGAATCAAAAATTGGAAGAATTAAATGCTTATGTATTTGATACTATTCGATGTATATGCTATATATTTGATACCATATTTGAGTACTATTTTTTTCAGTAGACTATTTTTTTCAAGTTTAAAAAATTAAAATCTCTGATTCTTTAAAATAAAAAAAAGAAACGAATAAAAAATCATTTCTTTTTATGTTTACAATTTTTGCCATTTTTCGTAATCAGCATAGAGGGAGTACCATATTACTTACCATATTAGAGAACAGCGGATCTATATTTCGAACGCACGAACATGACATCAAGACAAAATATAAAAAAATATCTTGGTGTGATGATGTGAAGCGAATAATCTTGATTTAAAAGGCCGTTTTATAGTAAACATAATAAAATTAATACCTTTTGATCTAATGATGGAATTGCCTAGACTCTAAGTTACGCATGAAATCGTTCAATCTAGTTTGTTACCCGATCTTCGTAAACCCGTGACTCATAAGCCTTGTAGTATTTTAGAATGTTATTATTATTCAGAAAATAATAACATTAATTTCTTTTTAAATGGTGTAAGAATTATTGCTATAGATTTTTTAAATTCTTTTGATGGTGTTTTTTTTCTTTTTTTTCTTTACTGACACTTTCACACTTTTCATTTTTACTGACTCTTTCACACTTTCATTTTTAATAATTTTTTAAACTTCCAGAATTACGAGAGTCACTTGTAATTGTGACTGAGTGCAACAAAATATGTGCTTGAAAAATTAAAAATATTGGACTATAAATTAATTAAAAATACCTCTTACGCCACTGAATTTATGTTTCAATTCCCTTTTTGCAATTAACCCTCGTTTTTCAAAAAAAAAAAAAAAAAAAAAAAAAAAAAAAAAAAAAAATACACGTATGAAAAAATAAATAAATAAAATAAAACAAAATTTTTATTATAAATTATTTAAATTTCTTTGAAATAAATGGGTTTATTTTCCTTTTAAATTTCTTTCCATAAAATGATATTTGAAAAACAAGTAATTTCTATCTGTCTCAAATACTTTAGTACATTATAATAACCCTGTACTTTGAGACTATAAGTAAATAATGATAATAATAAAAAAAAGAAAAACAAGAAAAGAAACATTTAACTCCTTTTTTTCTGAAAGGGGAAAAAAATGAGCAATTTCTAATTCAGCGAATAATCCACGCAAGTAAAGAACATTTTTCTCCACAATGAATCTCTATTCGCACTTTACACGAAAGGGGTCCAGGCCAACAATGAAAAGCCCAGATAAAAAGCCACGATCAAGCAACATTTAAGGGGTAATTTTCGCCAAGTATCATCCACAGCTCCAATTCATGAATGAGGGTAATCAGGCGGTTAAGGAAAAGAGGGATCTTCTCAAAGCGGCCCTAAAAGGACGACACATTTGGCCACGGTCGAGCAACTTCTGTAATTACTCATTTAGAAGCGTTGAGGCCCAGACTTCGAAAAGGGGTCCAAGGTCTTTCTCGCTATGACATCACCATTCATTTTAGTGGCGGAAGCTCAAATCGCCCCCGCAAGTCTGTAGTAGTTTATTTTGTGACGAAAAAAGTTAATAAAAGAAAAGGGAGATCAGGTTATACTGAAACTAACCATATCTTATTTTTTCTCACCTCTCTCTGACAGGGTTGACTTGGCTTCCATCAAGTGAGTTTGTAAATTGCTTTGTTCGCGGTGATGTTCTCAATTCGCCCTCATTTGTATTTCGTTCGGGGAAAGTGATGTCAGAGTTGTTTTCTGATCAGGCGGCTTCTTTTTATTCGAACGCTACTAAGAATGACGAGTGAAATTGAAAAAATTATTTTTAGTAAAGGAGCGGGGAATTGCACGAGATTAAGAGCAATAAATTCAAATGGTCAAGTTTGATTGAATTCAAAAATGTTGAAAGGAGATTTGTCAGAAAAAAATAGATGATTGTTCAATACAAAGAAAGCTGCACCATACCCATTGTATTTAAATTGTTAAGAACGTAGGTCATTAACTCATACACAGTCAAGCCCACATGCCTCTCTCAGCAACAAACAACTGATAATAAAAATAATTAAACATTAAAGAGCGCTTACTAAATTTATTTTTTGATTAAACAGAGCTGTAAGCTTGCAAATATCATTGATATAATTTTTGAACTAATTGAAGAAGAAAACAGAAACCTCTACAGTTTAATATATAATTATGGACAATGCTAAACTAGTGTTTTTTTGTGTTTATGAGTACAGAAGAAATTGAGAAAATATTTCGGAAATAAAAATAAAAATGAGCTATTTCTCTAAACTGCCTTAAAAATCATTTAAGAATCAATGAAGTTAATTAAAAAATTATCTTCATAATTTAACATTTCAAATAAGAGAAATGATTCGTTAATTTTTTGTCAAAATATTCAGAAAGAAGTTCATGTAAAAATAATAGCGAAAGAATTTTTTAAAAATGAATATAACTAGTTTTGATATAAGCATTTGTAGAAATATTTAATGAAAATTAAAATACGGTTTGACTTTTCACAAAAATATAATCATGTAGAAACTAATTATTGTGAATTATGGGAGACGGTAAAGAGATGAAATTGAATCTTTATCACTCTTCAAATATCTACTTCCTTGTATCATTAAAAAAAAAGAAGTAACTACTAGTTCTTGACTAATCCTCTAATTGATATGAATCCGCATAATGATGAGAGTTCACAGATGAATTCCAGTAGATATGACTCCGCAGATGAATAGAAGTTGAAACAAACCGGCAGATTAAGTCCTAGATAAAGTAAATTTTTCCTCTGTGAGATAGTGCTTTTTTAACTGATTCAGTTGAACCACTAGTAAAGTTGATACTGATATTCAAATATAAAATTTAAAGTTTAAAATGGTGCTGCCATCTTGTGGATAAATTTATAAGATTAAAAAAGTTATTATTAATTTGTTTTATAATTATTATTACTTCTATTATTTCACATTGAAATAAATTGATATAAAATGTATTCGCTAATTTCCCAATTTATTCATTTCAAGTAATGGGTATTTTGAAATATTAAGTAAGTAACACGTTGATTAAAAAACAGTTATAATTTTTATTATATTTTTAAAAAGTTTCGGTACGAAATGTGAATCGGGGTCAAAATAATCTAAGCATTTATGTATCTAATATAAACAAAACACTATTCAAATAAGTAAATAAAAGTATTTGTTTAGAATTTATGAAAGAAAGATCAGTTATTTAAAATTACTCGATAAATATTACGATTTTTTCTCAAATTTAGGATTTTCGCAAGAACAAATGATCGACACAATTATTTTAACGTTTTTTGAAATGGTTTTAAGTAGTGTAATTGTTCTCTTAAGTTTGTTTTCAAATCCTTATCATTTGATTATATGCTTATCGATAGTCTTTTGGATAATAATCAAAACTGGGAGGATGTTAGTTATTTTATTTTTTATTTATTCTATATTTATTTTTATTTATTCTATAGAATCGAATAATTCTATAGAATTCCATAAATGCGATTTAGCATATTTTATCGACCAATGTTGGAGAGATCTGAAGCGTTTTTATTATTCATGGTTCTTAAGTAACTACGCAGTTATACTTTGAATACATTATTTACAACCTTATCTAATGATTATGTCTTAGTTTTTAAATTCAAGAAAATATGTATTATCTTTATAATTTTATATCTTGCATACATTTCTATTTACTTATTTTCATAAAAAATGAAGCATCATAAATTAACTCATATGAAACCACATTTTTTCATTCTCATATGTTGTTATTTATAATGGCACTTGCAATCCAGCAAGTCTGCTTGGTGAAAACAAGCGAATTTAAGGTAGAGGGTGCGTTTCTTGTTTTTCAGAGGCGCCATCTATAGCCAGGAATACGATTTTAGTCACACACACGTCACAGTCCATAATAATATATAGCATAGCATCATCGATCACATGACTGTTATTCAGCGAATTTTGAAATATTTTTCGGTAAGTTTGAAAAAGAGTTCGGTATGTTTTGAAAAAAGTTGATTAACTGATCTTTAAACTAAGCTTTGAAATTTGTATGGCTTAAGAAAGCAAATTTTTTACATTAGCTGTTTTACTTCAGTAGAATTTTTTTTTTCAGATTTGCTTAAGTAGTTTTGAGTAAGTTAAATAAATTTATACCGCATGCCAAATTTGTTAATATACAACGTGTTCCGTAATCCATATTTTTTAAAAATTTAATTTGAACTTCAGTATATAATTTCAGAAACCTTGTAAAAAGTGAAGTTTAAAAATCTATTCACTTTAAGGATCACAGAATAATAGTAAAAATTTTCAAAAATCTTTCGAACGGCTATTGAGGAAGGCAAAATGAAACCAAAACTTGTTTGATAGCCCTGTTAAAGACATTTTTAAATTCATTTCTATGAAAATACATATTAAGGCAGTCATTACAGACCTTCCATAATTATTTGTTTATTTTTTGCCTTCTGTTTCGGATAATAAAGCTATTAATAAACTTATTATTATTGTTATAAACTTATTAGATTTATTAAACTTTTATAAATTTATTAAACTATTATAAACCTATTATACTACAAAAAAATAGTTATACTTATTATTATTATATTATCTCTAAAATGAATTTGTTTTTAAAAAATAATGTTATCATTCAAAAATTTTTTTTTTTGAATAAATTTGAGTTTATTTTTCCCTGGAATGAAATAATTATATACAACAAAAAGTGTATTTTAAAACTCATTATATATTCTTCATAAATTTATTCTTAAATGCAATATGCAAATAGAGAATTTTGTTTGATTATTCAGGTAAGCATTCTGCAGAAAGTAATAACAAGCATTTATAAATTTAAAATACATTTCTTTGATTTCAAAATAATGGAAGTAGTAATTTTATGTCTACATTATTTAACGCACTAATATAATTAATTTTATGGTATTTAAATTATTTATCAATCATGAACCTTCAAAATTTGCTCTTTAAAATGCCATTTTGCTTAAGATATAATTTTTGTTATTCAGTGGCGTCATCTATTATACAATACAGCAAGCTTCTGATAGGAAGCATAATTTATAAGCTTACCCAGTTCCTTTAAAATGAAACTTTATTAATATAATTTTGCAATAAAATTTTCTTCGATGCTAATGCATACTGGGAGATAAAGTAAACAAGATCGAAGAGATATGTATTGTAAAATATTGTATGTACTTAGATAACCCCCCCCCCTTAGTTTCTGTGTTTGAATAGAGTTTTATAATATTTAGTGCTGCTATCTATCGGTAAATTAACAGATTCAAGGAAAAATTTTGAAATTTTTTGAGCTGCCATAATTCATTAAGATGTCCGCCATATAATTAAATACTAGGATTATTTTTTAATATAATTTTTAATGTGTTATCCGGAAAGATAATGAAAGAAATAATTTTTACACAGCGAATATAAATTTTTTTTAATTTATAATTTTTTTTTTACTTACCTTATTTAAAGAAAATTTTATAACAAGGTTTATCTTTTAGCCCTAAAATATACAAAACAATATGAGAACGAAAAGTGCTTAGTAAATTTGAAAGTTTCTATCAAATTACATCTTTCTCGAATGAGTGCACGACATACTTTTTATTTATATTACTATGTTTTTCAAGTTATAAGTTTTCATTTTTCAAAAATGAACGATGCCTTGTTTCTATTTTAATTAAATCAACTTAATGCAAAATTTGCAGATTTTTTTTAATTTATGTATTTTATTTTTTGCTTACTGATTATAAGGAATGTAGTGGAAATGTTTATTAAAATTATAATAAAAATATAATTACTGAAAAAAAAATTTCAATTATTATTATTATCATTATTGTTATTAATACTACTACTACTAATAATGATAATAATAACAACAACAACAATGACAACAATAATACTAATAATAATGATAATAATAACAGCAACAATAACAACAACAACAATAATAAGGACAACAACAATAACAACAACAACAATACGACTAATATTAATAATAAGGTTAATAAAAAACTTTCAAATTATTATTATATAAAATTAGATATTTTGAATGTTATAAAGCTTCGCATCTCATTATGATGTATATGTGACTTTGGAAACTTAACACCATGAATTTCTCCCTCCAAATGATATTTAGTAACTTAATAATTGCTCTAACAAGTTTATAAAGAAGGCAAACTATTTGTGTACATTAATTTTTCACTTTTAACATCGATTGAATCATAATTTTATATTTCCGGAGCTCAAATAAGGATTAAATAACATTTTATGTTTAGCTATGCCAACGCAATCTAAGCTTTCGTTTGTGCGGTTTTTAGACTGAATTTATTTACCTTATTGAAAATTTTATTGCAACAGGTATTTTTTTGTTTATACAGGTATGATATTTTGAGTTATATGAACCTGATCAGAAACGGATTCGTATACGAATCCGAAAAAAGAAAATTTTATTGTATTGTATATTCAAAGAGGTGTATAAATAGGTTTTGAAAACGTATGTCAGTTTAAAATGATAATGACATTTAATGATGCTGCCATCTAGTGAGTTATACGGAACATAAAAGTTTCTCGTTTTTCCTTCAAACAGTGTCATGAATAAAATGTCCTTTTTATGTGACCCACACGTAATTAAAATATTTTTACCTTTTCTTTATTCGGAGAAACGAAATAAAACAACAAAATAATTTTCTTTTCTTTTTTGAGGAAAGAAAAAATTAAATAAATCCTTTATAATTGAAGAGAAAAGAAGTTACTCTCTGTTATTAAATCTTCAAACCAAAAAATTAAACTTCTCAAAAACTTTGCTGTAACATTTGAAACTATAATTGCTATTTTGTTTTAAATAATTACAATAAATATGTATTTTTTTAAATAAATAATTGATTATTATTAATAATTGAAGTCTTCTCTGACATCCAAATAGGCTATGATATTTTTTAATCTAACCGCCTTCAACAGTGATTCTTTATTCCTCTCTAAACATATAGATAAAAGCATATTAGCAAAAAGAATTATAATATATAAGCTGACCGAAATCTTTAATTACAATGAATAAGTATACGAAACTTCTGATTTTGTAACTGGTGTTAATGATTTTAGATAAAATAAATTTTGAGTAAGTAATGTATGAAAAAGTAGCTTTTAAGGCGACTAGCATGTTAAATTTTTCTAACTTTTTTTCTGAGAAGCCTCTGTGTGCATAAATAGAAAGGAATTTTTCGCTAACTTAAAATTGTACATTAATCCTTTGTGATAACCAAACAGAAGTTACTCTTAAAATTGAAAGAGAATAATTTACTAATTTAAATCATGTAATTCTTTTTTTTTTTCGAAATATTATTTGCATAGCGAATATTTAGAAGATTTTATTTTCATTTTAATAAAATTTTGTTAAGTCAAGATTTAATAAAAATTTGAAATTGTAAACGGAAACTTATGTCATAACAAAGAGCTTCCTTCTCTCTATATTGAGTTGAGTAGAAAGTCATTACGTTTGCTTTTTAATTTTTCAAAGTCATATATTTTTATAAAGGTTAAATGTTGAAAAATGATTTCCTTTTGTTGGATGACCTTTTGACGTTAGGCGAGCTTCACAATTCTTTATTCGTAAAAGGGCCTGTCATTATTAGCGAAAAACTGAACAAGGTGCTGATTTACAGCCTCATCTGAATTCAATGTTATTCCCCGTAAGAAACTTTAAAGAGAACAAATTAAGTGGAAGTCTGACGGTGCATGGTCAGGAGAGTATGGTGGGTAGGCAGCACATCCATCCCAAGCACCAATAATTTCTGACGGATCGCCAAACATGTGTCGTCATGATGGAATTACGATTGACCAACTCAGGACGATTCTGGACGACAGATTTGTTTTAACTGTCCAATTTCATACAGTACACTTCTGAATTGATTATTCTGTTCCTTGGTTGAAGCTGAAAAAAAAATTACCTTCCAATACCACCATACCGAGAGCATAACGTTCCTCTGATGAAGTTCTGGTTTTGAAGTCGTTGATGGTGAATCTTCACCTCGTGACCAAAACCGTTCGCGCATCACATTGTTGTAAACAAAACACTTCTCATCACCAGTTTTGATTGAGGAGCATCTTTCAAATCAAAACCACAAGTTTGGAATTTCTTGAACCAGTTTTGACATTAACGTTCTTGTAGAGATGTAGAGGATCGTCACCATTCGTTTCAAGAAAGGGTCGTTTTCTTGACATCTTATGAGCTTATCGCCGATGTTTATTCGTGCCGTCAAATGAACGTCCTTAAGTTCACGAGAAACCTAAATTTCAAGCTTGCTTACGTATCTTAGTTTCTTTGAATGAACGTGAATACTATTTTGATTGACCTTCAAAGTCTTTACAATCTCTCATGTCGTGTAATGTGGGTTCGACTGAATCAAAGTCTTAATTTTGTTATCATCTATCCGCGTAGGCCTTTTTGATTGAGGAGCATCTTTCAAATCAAAATCACCAGTTTGGAATTTCTTGAACCAATTTTGACATTAACGGTCTTGTAGAGATGTAGGGGATCGTCACCATTCGTTTCAAGAAAGGGTCGTTTTCTTGACATCTTATGAGCTTATCGCCGATGTTTATTCGTGCCGTCAAATGAACGTCCTTAAGTTCACAATAAACCTAAATTTCGAGCTTGCTTACGTATCTTAGTTTCTTTGAATGAACGTGAATACTATTTTGATTGACCTTCAAAGTCTTTACAATCTCTCATGTCGTGTAATGTGGGTTCGACTGAATCAAAGTCTTAATTTTGTTATCATCTATCCGCGTAGGCCTCTTTGATTAAGGAGCATCTTTCAAATCAAAATCACCAGTTTGGAATTTCTTGAACCAATTTTGACATTAACGGTCTTGTAGAGATGTAGGGGATCGTCACCATTCGTTTCAAGAAAGGGTCGTTTTCTTGACATCTTATGAGCTTATCGCCGATGTTTATTCGTGCCGTCAAATGAACGTCCTTAAGTTCACGATAAACCTAAATTTCGAGCTTGCTTACGTATCTTAGTTTCTTTGAATGAACGTGAATACTATTTTGATTGACCTTCAAAGTCTTTACAATCTCTCATGTCGGGTAATGTGGGTTCGACTGAATCAAAGTCTTAATTTTGTTATCATCTATCCGCGTAGGCCTTTTTGATTGAGGAGCATCTTTCAAATCAAAATCACCAGTTTGGAATTTCTTGAACCAATTTTGACATTAACGGTCTTGTAGAGATGTAGGGGATCGTCACCATTCGTTTCAAGAAAGTGTCGTTTTCTTGACATCTTATGAGCTTATCGCCGATGTTTATTCGTGCCGTCAAATGAACGTCCTTAAGTTCACGATAAACCTAAATTTTGAGCTTGCTTACGTATCTTAGTTTCTTTGAATGAACGTGAATACTATTTTGATTGACCTTCAAAGTCTTTACAATCTCTCATGTCGTGTAATGTGGGTTCGACTGAATCAAAGTCTTAATTTTGTTATCATCTATCCGCGTAGGCCTTTTTGATTGAGGAGCATCTTTCAAATCAAAATCACCAGTTTGGAATTTCTTGAACCAATTTTGACATTAACGGTCTTGAAGAGATGTAGGGGATCGTCACCATTCGTTTCAAGAAAGGGTCGTTTTCTTGACATCTTATGAGCTTATCGCCGATGTTTATTCGTGCCGTCAAATGAACGTCCTTAAGTTCACGATAAACCTAAATTTTGAGCTTGCTTACGTATCTTAGTTTCTTTGAATGAACGTGAATACTATTTTGATTGACCTTCAAAGTCTTTACAATCTCTCATGTCGTGTAATGTGGGTTCGACTGAATCAAAGTCTTAATTTTGTTATCATCTATCCGCGTAGGCCTTTTTGATTGAGGAGCATCTTTCAAATCAAAATCACCAGTTTGGAATTTCTTGAACCAATTTTGACATTAACGGTCTTGTAGAGATGTAGGGGATCGTCACCATTCGTTTCAAGAAAGGGTCGTTTTCTTGACATCTTATGAGCTTATCGCCGATGTTTATTCGTGCCGTCAAATGAACGTCCTTAAGTTCACGATAAACCTAAATTTTGAGCTTGCTTACGTATCTTAGTTTCTTTGAATGAACGTGAATACTATTTTGATTGACCTTCAAAGTCTTTACAATCTCTCATGTCGTGTAATGTGGGTTCGACTGAATCAAAGTCTTAATTTTGTTATCATCTATCTGCGTAGGCCTTTTTGATAGAGGAGCATCTTTCAAATCAAAATCACCAGTTTGGAATTTCTTGAACCAATTTTGACATTAACGGTCTTGTAGAGGATCGTCACCATAAACTTCACGCAATTTTTCACAAGCTGAAGGCGTCTTTTTCCCTTTAAGGAAGTAAAATAGTAAAATATGGCGAAAACAAACATTTAGATCTTTTATGTTCAAAGTGCTGTCAAATCTCCAAAACTTAGTGAAATATATAAACTTCTTTTTTAGAATAAAGCTTAAGCTCTTAGCTATCAATGACGTAAAACTACTATAGCGAATTTTTCAGGTATTTCTGAAACTTCACAATTGTGTATAATATAAAAAAAACACAACTACTTCCACTTAGTAGGAATAACATTTACCATGACGCAATGCTAAATTCTATGCCACTATCCACATAAATGCCACTATCCACATAAATCAATTATTAATCAAAAATCGAATATTAATTACTTTTCTTTATAATGCAATAAAATCTGGCGAGCAGCTATTTAAACGATCAAACACTTCGTTTGTTTATTTGTGGCTTGAAGTTAGGCTCGCAGAAAATGCCGTTCATGGGTTAAATTTAGTAGGAATAACACAACCTGTGACGTAGTCTATAGTATACCCGATTGCCATTGCGTCTAAAAAAAAAAAAGAGCAATGATTTTTTATTTAACCCAATATTTTGGCTGAAGTAATAATAATTCAAATATGAATTCACGGTTGAACTATAAATAATAAAAATTCAAGGAATAATTTCTGTAAGTGTCAAACATTTTTCTCTAAGAGCAAAATTTAGATAAAAGTTACACTATTTTTTTACTACGTTTATATTAACTTGCCTTCGTGTATATCTGTCCGGGTGGAATTTTGTAATCGATTTTAAACTAACTTCCCGACTAGCTACAAACTTCAAATTTGGCACTTAGTTCAGAATTGGATGACAATGCATGAAAATGAAGAGAAAGAAGACATACAAAGTAAAATAAAATTAAAGTTTAAAAAAAATTAATATTTTCGCGATTGTCTTTTGTTATCGATTCGATTATTTCAAATTAGTGTCACATGTCAGGTGAAAAGTTTTTTTATTGTCGGTGTATTTTTATTGGCTGAAAAATCACGTGGTAGGATCCAGTTTTTCCTCATTCATTTCCAGATTGTTTTGGTTGTCATCAACCTAAAACTAATGAAAGTCGTAAAGGTATTGTTTTTCTATAAAGATTTTTGTATTCGCGATCGCAACGCTCGAGTACGCCGTCTAGCGGGAGCCTGTAAATATCGGACATTAATTTATCACGTTTTCATTTAGTTCCATCAAAGTCATTGACTGAATCAGACGCCATTTTTTAGCAGCAAATAAGAAACAAAATTTCCCTAAGGAAAAGGCCGAAGAACTTGAAAAAAATCTCCAGAATATTAGTAAATCTTTCAGGAACAGAACACGCCAAACATTTGAAGAAAAATTCCTCAATAATTTTTAATTTCTATTATCAACAAACTTGCAACTGATGACTTCCGATTTCGGATACTGTTACAGATGTGTGTATTAAGGTAAAATGCATTTCTTCTGTCTTCAATTCATTACGAATTAAAGTGAAGTCAACATTGCTTTCGTCATTCCTGTGAATAAATATGAATTCAGAACATACAGAATTGTAATAGTTATAGCATATTCTTCTTCGTTATAGAATAGTATATATTTCTGTATCCATATAATTCGGAAAACAACAATAAAAAATTATCCAAGTTACTTGAAATAGTGCCATTTGTGCTGATTCTTAATTAATTTAAATCGTTTTCTTGGTAAGTTTTTTTTAATTTTGAAAGAATAAGTTCAACTAGAATTCAGCTATTCTGTTTTTATCTACATATTCAAACTCATATCAATTATAAAATATTGCTGTGTAGTATGTTATCTAAAAGTAATGAAGGTATAAACTATGTATCTATTATTTGAGAATAAAGTTTTCAAACAAGGAACTTATCATTTTGGAATTCTCCGGGAATCATAAATCAGGTAAGTGCAATGATTTTTACAATAAAAAATTTGCTTGTAAATATTTTTTTTTTCATTTGATGATGGTTCTCTACAGAATGGTTTTTTACGTCTGATTAAGAACTATAAGAATAATAAAAAAAGAAACAATATGAAAGTTTTTATTTCAATGTTAAGAATTCTTAAAATCGTTTTTTTTATCCTAAGAATTCTTTATTTTCCGTTTTTTAGTTTATAATTTTTTGATAAAAATTGTTCTCAAAATACTTTTGAAAAATTAAATGGTATAACATTATGTGTTTATGTATACTTCTTGTATATTCCAATGTTTGAAATAATATGATTCAGAAAAGTATGGAATAAAAATTCGGTATTTACATATTAACGCCACCGCCGCTACAGATTTGGCGGTTTTTAAGTGCCGCCAATCTACACTTAAAATTTTTGCGACAATTCATAAAATAAAACACTTTATTTAAAATCAAAATAGTTAATCGGATTTCGGTGGAAAATGAGCCGATATAGAGTTTAGCATAGATTCAAAACAATCATATCGCCATATGAACTCTGATGAATAAGATTCCAAATGAAATAACATTTCCAAAACGTACGTTTACCAAGATAAAGTTTAATGTTGTGGGAATTGGTACATTTTCGTTTTTTCGGTAAAATATTTCCCTCCTGAAAAAATAAAATTGCATCTTGTTTTGTTTTTGGCAAATCCCAAAGACGAATTTTCGTAGCACTAAAAATGGCGACAAAAAAGAATTGATTTTTTGTTTTTGTTTCGTCAGCATTCTTTATTTTACGTTTCTTAGTTTCTAAATAATGATTGTTATTGAAACTTGAAATTTTTTGATAAAAATTGTTGTCAAAAAACTTTGTTTACAAAATTAAATTTCATAAAATTATGAGGCTTATGTATACTTTTTGCTTATTTTAATGTTTGAAGTAATATGATTCTTAAAACTATAGAATGTAAAGTTTAAATGGGCCTTTCATGTTATATCATTAAATTTAGTTTAGTTATTTCTCGGGCATTAGGTTTTAACTCTTATAAGAATATACATATTTTTTTCTGTTAATGTACAAATATTTTTCATATGTGTTTTGGATATTCCTTCTCTAATAAAAAGAGATACCATTTTGTTTTCGGTTGTACAAGAAAGAATATCAAGCATTTTTCTTTTTTAAATTTAACAAGCCACATTAAAGAAGGAACGTTGCATTGCTACACGCTACATTAACGACGTCTCCAGAGTAACTGAATGACGGTTCATATAGAAATCGCAGGTATGCGTCTCATACAACAACGCCCCCTATAGTTCGTTGCGATCGCGAATCCCTAATTTAAAATTAAGGTTCTATTATTTAAGTAGAGGTCTTGTCTTGACACGATGACGAAAGAGACAGCCACTCAACGTAAGCGACGACTGGACCTATTTTAAAAGCACTTTCAGTCTCCTGAAATTTTATATCAAGCACTCTTCCTTTGCGAATAGGCTCAGAAAAAGTTAAATTTTTTTTCACTCTTATGTTTGATTTTATGAAACACAAGAAGGATCCATAGTTTGACAACAAACCAAACAAACTTCAAAAATCAATACACCATTTTTCTAAATAAATAATCTAAATAAAAAAAATATGTTTTTAAAAACCACGTTTTTGTAGTGAAGAATAATGATTGAAAAAAAAAATTCAAGAATTATAAATTTAAAAAAATTAATTTAAACACGAAGCTAAAAAGCAGAAAATAAGTAATCTAAATAAAAAAATATTTTTTTAAAAAACACGTTTTTTGTAGTGAAGAATAATAATTGAAAAATAATAATTTAAAAAAAATATAAAATAAAAATTAAAAATTAAAAAAATTATAATTTAAAAAAAATATTCAAAATAAAAAATAATATTTTTAAAAACCACGTTTTTGTAGTGGAGAATAATAATTAAAAAAAATAATTTGAAAAATGAAAAACGTGGGGCGCATGAAATACATAACAGTTATGTTATATTAGAGTGTGTATGTGTGCTCTTGAGAATATGTGTATATATATCTGTAATTTTAATTGTATCTGAATGTGTATGTGGAATATGTTTGTGTATATGCATATGTATGTGGATGTATGTATATGTGGCTGTACATGTGTATGAGTAAGAAAATGTGTATATGTATGTCGATATGAACTGTTATGTATTTCATGCTCCTCACGCTTTTCATTTTTCAAATTTTTATTTTTTAATTATTATTTTCCACTACAAAAACGTGGTTTTTAAAAATATTATTTAATAATTAAATTCATCAAAAAATCCCTTTACAGAACAATTTATTAAAAAAAATTATATACGAAATAAAAAGAAGAAAAATCTGAAATAACGTAATAAATCTTACCCATAATCTATCTATTATATATTCACGTACTTGGATTATACTTAAATCAAGACAGTGAGCAAACTAAACAGACAAAAGGAAAAAAAGAAAAGAAAAGAAAGGTTAATTCATTTTTCTAAAGAAATTATAATAAAAAAGTAAACATGCGTTTTTAATTCCTTTTACGTAGCTATAGTTTTAACAAGTTAAAATTCATAATTTAGTGAAAAAAAAATAAAAATAATTTCTTACATTTCTTTTAAACAGTTTAATTCTACTCTCACATCAGCTCTGGAAACGTGATATTTTTTCACCCTTTTGCTTTTATACGACAACACATATTGTTTAGCAAAAGTAGAATATTTTTTTGAAACATGAAATAATTTTTTTTAAATAAATTTTTAACGTTGCTACCATTTTTTTTAGCGCAAGTTAATTTAGCGAATGCAATTTGTTTATACCCAGTCGTGCGCATAATCTTTAGAGATACATATTTTTTTTATTGTGTTGAGAGTTTTTGTCACTTAATTTAAATGCCATTTTTCTTTAAAAAGCCAGAATTTTATTTTAAGTGCAAAGCAAATTTTCTTTCCGAGAGTAAATTACTCGGAAACAGAAAAAAAAAATTAACGTACATTTTTTTTCTTCTGCATTGCAAAATAAACAAACATTGTAGTATGAACTTTAAATAAGTCGCATAGACTTAACAAACACTGAACACAAAATGTCGATTATTATAAGTCTGCAGTAAATATTAAAATAAAAAAAAATGATTTCAACTTACGATGCATGCTCTATTAACAATCAACCATAAATTATAACTAATAATTATCAAAGTTAATAATATTGATGATGATAATTTATTGCCATCAATATTATAAATTATGATAATTGTTAGAAATAATTGATGACTTGTTATCTTCGTCACAAATGTTCATATTTTCAAGAAAAAAGGTTATACAAAATCAAATTTTTGAACAATACTTGAATGGGGTATACTTGAATTAAGCAAAGTCAAACATAAATCTACATTATAAGTAAAGTTAAAGGTGAATAGTTTGTATTAACGTATAGTCTTTTTTTAAACGCATTTATAACGTTCACACGTATTAACATTTATAACTATGGATTTTTAGTAATTGATCAGTATTTTTATAATTTTTTCCCATAGAAGTAAAATGAAAATAATAAGTTCAAAAGCAGATATATGCAATATTTTTTTGAATTGAATTATTTACTTTTGTAAAATGTAGGGAGAAAATGATTTATATTTTTCATTTTGTCAGTTAAAAGCTATTTTTTTACGAACTATAAATTCATTATACATATATTCATCAGTTAACAATAGTGCGTTTTTAAGAGGAACACTCTTTCTAGGGAAAAAAGGTAGCTAATTGCACATAAGCGTTTGTCTAAAAGTAGAAAAAAAAGAAAAAGGAAAAAGAAAGAAAAAAATAGTCTTTGGAAATTCAAAATATTTCTCTTCTAACTATAATGGATATAGTATTTACAAAATTCCACCTGAATTGGCTATAGTGGAATTGACAAGTTTAATTGATACAAATTTCCTCAAGATGGGAAAATATATTGCCAAAAGAGTTTTTAATATGCCTTTTAGTTGTAAAGAATGCAGCATCTTCTAGTTTATATAGTTTGAGGCCTTTTAATAATCTGTCGCTGCATAATGAGCAAAACAATAAAACAGGACAAATATGATGTAGAGCTTTTTTTAATCCCTTCCTTCTCGCTCCCGTGAAAATGACGGGGTGAGGTTTCGCCCTCTATTTCTCGCTCCCGTGATATCGACGGGCTAGAGTATTCGGTAGTAACACGCCAATAAGAATAGAACTAATTAATTTCTTTTGCCCGGAAAATTTTTTATTTCTCATTTTAAACATTTTATTTCTCATTAAGATGGCAGTACCAGGATATTTATAAGGTAATTGTAGATAGTTAGTTTATTTTAAACTAGATGTCAGCGATAATCAAATGCGTAATACTAATACAAAAGCCAAAAAATAGGCATTTTTAAGACAGTTTTCTTGAAAATTAACCGATCGTTAAGGGGTTAATGACTGCATTAAATTTGATTGAGTGCTTTAGATTTGGTACAAAATCACAAGGATACGGAGTTGAACATTAGTAGTCGTAAACCCAAAAAATAGGGTCGACTGTTCAAAGACTGCGTGGAAAAAAATAATATATTATTATGCACAAAAATCATTTTGTAAATACTGTTTTTATCATTATTATTGTTATTATAATTACTTTTAATCTAACGTCACATGATTTATTCCTGAAGTAATATATTTTCAAAGTTTGGTTCATTCGTTTATTTAAATACACACAAAAATGAATTTCATAAAATGTTAATGTTAGCACATCGCGGTGAGGTTTGATGAGATTTATTTAATTAAACATTCTTCGAAACAACTTCTTAGTAATATTTTTCAAAAAAGAGAAAAATGATCGTTAATTAATTTTGTCGAGAACAGCTCAGTTAAAAATGAGAGATTGCGGAAGAAAATCAGATCTAGGTAATTTAGCCTGATCGTTATAAAAACATTTCAATTAATTTTTCGCAACGTTCTTAATTAAGTCGAGAAACGATAACTGCCTAATAGGGTTTGGGTTATTAGTAACGATAACTCTGGAGAGAGCCTTAATTGCAGTTCGTTGCTCTAATTTATTATTTATCTCTGAATTTACTATTGCTTAATGAAATGTTTTTGTTTAAAGAATTTGTTGACACATGTGCTATTTAGTGAAAATAAAAACAGTGGTGTATTTTTGAGGGAAAACTATCTTTCAACACTAATATCATTTTTGTAAACATAAAATTCTAATTATTGTCTGTAATTATAATTAAAGGGGAAACAACACTTTCTATGTAAATTTATTATTAAATTATATATACCACAAAGTGGGTTAACTTTGTTATCCAGTGAAATTTTGTCAGGCTTTAAAAATATGAGAAATTTTAATTTTACAGTTTCAAAATGAAAAGAAAACTGAAATTGTTATTAGTTAGTCTTTAATTTTATTAATTATGCAATGTAATTTTTCTTTTGAAACCATAATTCACCTCATCTTGTTTCTATGATTATATGTCCTAAATTAGAATAATAGTTTTCAAATATTTATTACAAGAAAACATTTAAGTTAAAAAAAAAAAAAACAATTCTTGCAGCAAATTTATGTAAAAGGGAATAATATTTCCTTACAATGCTTTTCGTTTCAGTTCATGACGTTTCTGAAAGATGGTTCCACAGATAATGGACGTCATTTATCAATTAAAGGTATATGTACACTACTGGCCATTGAAATTGATACACCAGGAAGGAATGCGAATAACAGAATGATATTTATTGGGCACATACATTATAGTTGGAAGAACAAGTGGTTAAATTTTCAGGATATTTGGCTGCATAGATCCTGAGGAATCAGTACTCAAAGCAGCCTCTTCTGGCAGTAATAACAGCAGTTATTCTCCTAGCATCGAGTCGAACAGAGATTGGATAGCATGAACGGGTACAGTATTCCATGCAGCTTCAACATTATGCCACAACCGTAGTGACCAGCATCGACCGTAGTGACTGACGAGTGGTGGTGTGTCAGTCGTTCGGCAACCAATCACCAGATGTTTTCAATTGGTGAGAGATCAGGAGAAGGTGATGGCCACGACAACAGGGGAATTTGTTCTGCGTCAAGGAGGGTCAAGACAGTGCCGGCAAGATGCGGTCGTGCATAGTCCTGCTGAAACGTAGCGTTATGGAGGCCTCGAAGATAAGGCGGAGCAACTGGCCCTAACACATCAGAAATGTATCAGCTGCTGTTCAAAGTACCGGCAATGGGAACAAGAGGTGATCGAGAGGTGTATCCAATGGCACCCCATACCATTACTCAAGGTTATGGGCCAGTATGACGATGTCGAAGGCAAGCTGCAAATGAACGTTCTCCACGATGTCGCTAAACACGGATGCGGCCATCATGATGATGTATACAAAACCTGGATTCGTCTGAAAAGACGACATCATGGCATTCCTGACTCCAGGTTCGTCGTTGATCACACCATTGGAGGCGCTCCTGTCTGTGAAGCAGAGTCAAGGATAGCCGAAGACATGGTCGCCGCCGTGATTGACAGTCCATGCTGCTATAAACGTCGAACTGTTCGTGCAGACACTTGTTGTCTTGCAAATGACCCCATTTGTTGATTCTGGGTTCTTGACGTATATGACGTACTCAGGGTTCTTGACGTACGATCCGTTAAGGCCATGTGAATAACATGTTTGTCATCTCCGCTGTTAGAGATGGGGGCCGATCCATCGATTCCATAATCTGCTAACAGTCATGGGATCTCGACCAACGCGAGCAGCAATACTTCGGTATGATAAACCGAAATACGGGTAGGCCACAATTCGACTTCTATCGAACTCAGCATTTCTCCTTCTTACACGAGGCATAGCACAAACTTTTCCCCCCAAGAACAACGCTCAAATTTAATTTCTGTATGAGAAACTTACTGTCAAATCTATTCTTTTAAACACATTATAAGTGTCGATATCGCTGTCTGCTTTGCATGAATGCACTTTTAAGCTAATCATTTGCATACCACAACATACTTTATCAGTCCAGCAAATTTCGTGGTGTGTCGCCTTCCTGGTGTAGCAATTTTATTGGCCAGTAGTGTAGATTCAATTGGTAGAAAAATTTTTTACCTTACAATCCAGAATACTTCCGACATCAGTAAATTAAAATTATAAAGTATTAGAAATAATTTCAAAAATATATTTTTGAAATTTACATCAAAGGATCAAACTTTCACCGACCTTCCTAACTAATTTATCGGGAGCATAGTTATTATAAGTACAGACATAGTTATTACGCCTAATCCTATATTTTGTCATGTTTTTACTTAATACTTTATTGTGTTTGCAGCAAATTTGCACGATATTATGGTTCAATAAGTACAGACATCATCATTCAAATATTAACTGATTTTAAATTTGACTAACTGGTCTTAAACTATCGACTGCAATAATTAATTAGCATATTTATGGTTAGATCTTCGAACCATTTTAGAACATGAAAACCCGATAATTAGATCAAAAGTTATTCAGGGTATTTACGTTTTTTTTTTCGCCTTAGGAGCACAATTATTCACTGTAATTTATAAACATTTTCTTTCTCATTTGCAATTTTTATTTTCTGTGAAGAATTGTTAAATTATTTCCAATTATAATGCTTTTTTTTATAGAAAATTCTTTTTCATTTGAATACAATAAATGAATAAGTTCAGATATTCTTTCTTTAACAGCTGTGATTTTTTAAAATTTAATATCAGATATTTGACTATTTTTTGTGGGTAAAATAAGAATTCATAATGAATAATATTAATGGCAAGATAAGTTTATAAATACAAAAAAATAAGTTTATTAAAATTCTTTTTTTCTTAGTCTTTTTTTTTTTTTAAAAAAAGAGAGACTTTTTTAGAACAAGAGAAAAACCAAAAAAATTGAATTACTTGTTCTCTTTTATTCCATCAATTCAAACATTCTCAATCAGTTACTTTTTTTTTGGAATCCAATTTTGGTTTTAGGTATATGAGCGAAAGAAATCGAAAGAAAAAAAAAAAGAAGAAAAAAAAACTATACTTAGAAGCCTCGGTAGAAAAGAACGAAAATAAATTTGAGGTTTCATTTAAAATCTGTATTTTTCTCTTTCAAATAGAGGTTATTTATTTTTGTGCATTGAGCATTTCTTGCCAAAAGAATTGGCGTTTGAGAGACTTTAAACATAACAAAACCCACAAAAACGTTTTTGGGGAAAACTCTGAAAGCAAAAAAAAAAAAAAAAAAATAAAATAAATAAAAAAAAAAAAAATAAATTATGCTTTTTTCATATTTAAAAGAAAGCTCCAAGGATTTACATTTTTTTATATAGAATATATTGAATCATTATTGTTTGCAAACATCTAAGAGAAAAGAAATATTTTATACCATCATAATAAGGCTCCCTTTGATAAAGATTTCTTTAAAATTAAAAGATTTTATAAAGATTAAAATTTGTTTTTGAAATATTATTTTTAAATTGCTTTAAAGTTGCCTATCTTTTAAGCTATAATACATAGATTTCTTTTTTTTCTCTTGATAACTTACATTACATTTGTCAACAGGTGTATTAGGTTACATTTTCAGCTCAGAGTATTGAATCAGCTGTAGGTCTACTTAGTTAAAAGTTTTTGTTCAATCAAATATATTCTTACCTTTTTCGTATTGCTAGTACGTAATAGCAATGTATTAAAATTTTTTAGCAGTCTTTAAATTAACATAGCAAAACATTCAATGAGCACATATGATAAAATTTCAAGACATACATGTCGATACTACGAGGTGGTAAAAATTTTACTGACTGCACTCTTATGCTTGTAGCTCTGTTTTTTTTTCTGAATGTAAGTACAAAACTTCCAATTGAAGTCATGCTGATCATACGATCGATGTTTCCATCAGAAAAAATTATTAATGAGTGGCGCTATACAGTTAAAATCATTAATAATTTAGAGTAGCTTATGTGATATTGTTTTTTAAGCAGTACAGTTTCCAACACAGTCAACAGCTCTGAACTCTTACGATTTCCGCCCGAAAAATCACGTGATCGTTCTTTTCAGTTCATTACAGCACAACCTCATGGCGAAATTTCAAACAACATTTTTCGACGGTAGTTTCGACTATATGATAGTATTTCATATATTTGAAGGTTAATTAAAATTTGCTTTGTGGAATTGGAGCTACGAGTTTCTAAGTACTGTTAGTTTAATTTTAATCACACTTTTCAAACAATGTGCTATATCATAATTGTACTGATACAGAATGAAGAATTTTATTTTGCAAACACAGGAAATCCTATTTGAGAAAAAGAATAAAGTTTCACAATGAAATAATAGTTTAGTATACAATTTTTAGTTAATTTCCGTACTAAAACACTAATTTGTTTAATGAGTTACTTCTTATTTAGGAAAAAAGAAGGCATATTTAATTAAATATAATTAGAAGAGTATTTTAAAATTTTGTTAAATATTTTATCTTAAATTGAAGTAAAAAAATCTTTTATTTTAACAAACGCTATTTTCTTTTTCTTTCCAAAACTAGAAATATTAATATCTAGGGGAAAAGCAAATCGTAAACTGTTAAAGGAGAAAAGCAAAAGCACTGATGTATTCTTAAATATTAAAAGTGAAAACTCACTAAGATATTTCTTAAGCCAATTTTGTTTAATTAATATGATAGAAGTAAAAACCTTCAATGTTCGCAATTCATTGTACAACTCGATAAAGTAAAATCATAGAAGAGAAAACCTTCACAGTTCGCAATTCATTGTACAACTTGATGAAGTAAAATAGTAGAAGAGAAAACCTTCATAGTTCGCAATTCATTGTACAACTTGATAAAGTAAAATAATAGAAGAGAAAACCTTCAATGTTCGCAATTCATTGTACAACTTGATAAAATAAAATCATATCATAGAAAACCTTCATAGTTCGCAATTCATTGTACAATTTGATAAAGTAAAATCATAGAAGAGAAAACCTTCATAGTTCGCAATTCATTGTATAACTTGATAAAGTAAAATCATAGCATAGAAAACCTTCGTAGTTCGCAATTCATTGTACAACTTGATAAAATAAAATAATACAAGAGAAAACCTTCAATGTTCGCAATTAATTGTACAACTTGATAAAGTAAAATCAGAGAAGAGAAAACCTTCATAGTTCGCAATTCATTATTCCATTTAATTAAATAATATCATGGGAGAGAAAGCCTTTGTTCGCAATTCATAGTTCCATGCCATAAAGTAAAATCATAGGAGAACAGCCTTCATTACTTGCAATTCAATGTTTGACTTGATAACAGCACTAACGCCATCTTACTGCTCACTGGGAAATCAGAGAGTTTTTCAGAAAAAATGATATTTTAAACAATTTGAAGATGTTTAGCATCACATTGACCAAAGTGCTTAAATTTTTATTAATAAAGTAATTTATTTTATGCAATAAACTTATGATTTCATGAAATATTATTATCAAAAAGTGGATAATTTTATAAATAAAACCTTAAGAGAAAATGTTACTATTTGTCACAATATATTGTAAGTGTTGAATTATTGCTGTACTTTTTAGATTGAGTATTTTTTAGTCTAAGAAACGTTTTGACACGCCATGTGATTTCATTTTATTGTGATATTTCTTATACATAATAAGCTTCTACATCAAATAAAATAGGGTAAAAAACAATCACATGGAAATACCTTTCAAGAAAAATAAGGCTTAGCAGAAAAAAAAACAATATATCGAATAAAACCTTGAGTCAAATGAATTTACGTAACATAGTAAAACATTAATTTATTGAAAGAAAAGTCTCTTATTTATTTTCAACAATAAAAAAATAATCTTTTGTTTAACAAAAGTAGTAAATTATTCTTCAATCTTTTTAGATATTTTATTTTAAATTTAAGCAAAAAAAATATTCGATCAGTACAAAAAGCATTTTTTCTTTCCGTCTAATGCTGTAAAAATTACTATATAGGGTAAAAAACAAAGCCCCATTACTTTGAAATTGATAAAGTTGTTTTAAGAAGACTACCAAAAAATGTGCCTGTTCAAGATGTGAAATTCCTTAAAGAAAGAACAATAAAGTTTTTGTTCTACACCGCAGTTTTTCAAAACCGATGCATTCTTAAGATATTTAAAGAGAAAACATGCTAAAATATTTTTTCAAACCAATTTTGTTAAAGTAAAATCATAAGAGAGAATGCCTTTTTATATTAAAAAAAATGAGCTTAGAGTTTTTTATTTATAACTTTTTCTCTTGAGATAAGAGTGTTTTTTTTGAAATGCTTCCAAAGAAATAAATAAAGAAAACAAGCAAATTATTTTATAAAATGTAAAGAAAGGATACACCAACTTCCATCAATTTCGTATTTTATTATTCTTTTAAACTCTCTATACTTTATTCACGAAATTGGGTTTCACATCTGCCACTTTATCTAGGGAATACGAAAGAGGTTGTTTTCTTAGTTGGCAATCTATAACAATACGCTAAGTTTAAGTATATTTATTATTTAATGGTATGTCATAGGATTGTGAACTTTATGTTTAAAGTTGCGTAACGGGTAATTTTTTCTGAGAAAGATAAGCTTTGTTATAATTTTTTTTAAAGTAAATAACATTTTAACGCAAAAAATACAGTTGCGTAATAAAATAGTTACAAAATTCATGACGGTCTATAAAAATAGATAAATATACGAACTTCAGCTATTTGCTTGAAAGACTAGTGTCAGAAAATGTAGTCATTTTAATAGTTTTTCTCTTATAATTTTTTAGATGCATATTTTGTAGGCTAAAAAAATATTTCTCTCAGATTACTGATTTAAATATGGCATGATTTAAAAATACTAATACTATTCAATACATTTGATGTACTATCACTATGTAGAATATCATATTAAAAATATTTCAAAAATAGACATTAAGTACACATAAAAAACAAACAAAATCAAAGATTGCAGTTCTCAAAACATTTGCTCTGGTGTTATTACCGTCGCAAGTTTCATATCGATTGAAGTTTTAAAATTGCTTAACAGGTGGCAAGACGAGTTAAAATAAAAGTACATAATTAAAATTTTTTTAAAACATTTAGACTGCATCATTACCATTGTGACATCGCTATGTTTAAGTTTTAAAATTACTTTTACTTAATAGATGGCGCATGGAGAAAAAATTCTAGTAAAATTACTGTTCAAATATGGTAATAATATTTCTGGTAAAAAAACCCCAGTAATTATTCTAATAAAACCAAAATATAAAGTATTTAAACCATTCATTTGGTAATTTTTCTGCTTCTATGGTAACAATTCACCGGAAATTCTGATATAGTACGTATTAAGTAAAAAATTTGAAACTCAATAGTAAATTCAACCGAATAAATGACTCTTATGCCTTTTCCTAAATAATCAAGATAAAATTACTAAATTTTAACACATTTATCGAATTTCATTACGCATTATAAAATCATATTTTATTGTTTATTTTACCAAAATCATTACCAATGCTCTTAGAAAAAAATTACCGAGTTTTTGGTGCTCCCATAGAACCAGAAACACTGTAAGTTTTACCATATTCTGGTAGTTTTTACCATATTTTTTCTCTCAGTGCAGAACAAGTTCATGTAAAAATAAACAATTAACAATTTGTATAAGCATTTGGACTGCATCATTATTAATGCTAAATCTATCGTAGTTAAGCAATTAATAATTTTCAAAACATTTAGATCGCATCATTGCCACGATTAATTAAATATCGATTACAAGTTTAAAAATTATTTTAATAGGTGACAGAACTTGTTCAAAAATAAATAATTATTCTAAAATATTTCGACAGCATTATTATCATGTTGAATTCCATTTCTATCGCAGTTTTAAAATTGCTTTAATAAGTGGCAGAACAAGAATTCCATATCAATTTCGTTTTTAATTTACTTTAATAGGTAGGTAAACAAGTAAAATAAAAATTAGTTAGAATCTTAAAAAAATTGTCTATCATTCATTATCAGGGAGAATTCATTATTTGGAGTCCTGGAATTTTCATTGAATTTTCATACAGGCATTGACTTGTCTTTTAATAGAACATACACTGACCATCGAATTAAATTATTTAAAAATGATTTTAAAGTAAAATATAATTATGATCCTAGAGTATATTATTAAAACTACAATAGTCTAAATTCTCATAATTAAAGAGCCTGAGATAGAACGTGGTTTGTTTATTCGCATTTTTAGTGAAATATATAGCACAATTTTTTTCCTTCGAAATATGCTTAATTTTAAGAAAAAAATATTTAAAATTAGAAAAAAAACATTTGTTTTCGCTTATTTATTAGCGCGAACATAAAGTAATACTTAGTTTAATAAGTTTTGCATGAACAAGAAAAAATGTTTTATTTTTCAGAATAATGCTGAAAGAAGCAATAATAAAGTGTGATGAACAGAATATTTTAAATCATGGCATGTTTTCGAAGATTATGCATTCCAGAGTAGAATGTATTGATTTTATGTCGAGATGAAATGAAATCGGTTTTTTCATATTTTTTGACAGAAATGAAAATACTCTGGGGGTGATGAAGAAAAATTTTAATGCATAACAAATAAAATGAAAATGTGCTTTGATGATGAGACGTTGTTCAAAATGTATTTCCATAATAAGTTTCTCTCTAATATTGATAGTGTTGCGTATGAAATCTTGCTCAAATTATATCGGAATATGTAACTAAGTTTTCATTTGATATTTTTTTTTAAATAAATTTTTACTTCATGAATTAACTGTTCTGAAAAAATAAAAAAATAATTAGTGATAAATAAATGAGTAATAAAAATTAATTAAAGTTTTGTAGTAAAATAACATGCAAGGAGAAAAAAAATCATTTTTTTAGTATATCATGTGGTTAAAATTTTCTATGCAAAAGATCCTGTACACCACCAAATACCATTTACTTCGTATCAGCTTATTTTGTCTAAGCAATATTTTGCTTACGCAAGATTCTGACTTCGCATCCGCTTATTTTGCCTCAACAACAATTTGTTAACGCAAGATTCTCACTTCGTATCCGCTTATTTTTCCTCAGCAATCTTTCGTTAACGCAAGATTATGACTTCTTATCCACTTTTTTTGTCTCACCAATAATTTGTTTACGCAAGATTCTGATTTCTTATCCGTTATTTTTCCTCAGCGATCTTTTGTTAAGGCAAGATTCTGACTTCTTAATCCGCTTATTTTGCCTCAACAATAATTTGTTAACGCAAGATTCTGACTTCTTGTACGTTATTTTTCCTCACGATCTTTCGTTAACGCAAGATCATGACTTCTTATCCGCTTATTTTGGCTCACCAATAATTTGTTAACGCAAGATTCTGACTCGTATCCACTTATTTTGCCTCAACAATAATTAATTAACTCAAGATTCTGACTTCTTGTCCGCTTATTTTGCTTCAACAATAATTTGTTAACGCAAGATTCTGCCTTCTTATCCGCTTATTTTGCCTCAACAATAATTTCTTAACGCACGATTCTGACTACGTATCCGTTATTTCGCCTCAACAATATTTTGTTTACGCAAGATTCTGATTTCTTATCCGTTATTTTTCCTCAGCGATCTTTTGTTAAGGCAGGATTCTAACTTCTCACCCGCTTATTTTGCCTCAACAATAATCTGCTAACGCAAGATTCCGACTTCTTGTCCGTTATTTTTTCGTAGCGATCTTTCGTTAACGCAAGATTATGACTTCTTATCCGCTTTTCTTGCCTCAACAATAATTTGTTGGCACAAGATTCTGACTTCTTATCCGCTTATTTTACCTCAACAATAACTTGTTAACGCAAGATTCTGACTACTTATCCGTTATTTTGCCTCAACAATATTTTGTTTACTCAAGATTCTGATTTCTTATCCGTTATTTTGCCTCAGTGATCTTTCGAATGTGAAAAATTCTGACTTCTAATCAACAATCCGGGTTGAGATACCCACACCACGTCAATTGCAGTTATCCAATAAAATACCATTAAAAAAGAAATAAATGAACTGTAAAAATGTTTGATGGCGTAAATCAAATTTCATTAATTACAAAGGTGGAAAAAAATCGACATGTTTCAAGCTCTTACAAATGGCAAATGGCATTAGCTGTCTAAGAAATTCTTAGATAACTAATAACATTGTTTTTGGAGAAACAGTTTGGAAATCACTATCAAATTTTGAAATGCAAAATATACATGTATACATAAAAAGAATAGAATTTGAAAAAAAGATCCACAAGATTTCAAACTTGATTTTCATAGCAATAGAACTGATAAGTTGCTCATTTCTATCTGTGCAAATAATTTCATGCATATATTTTGAAAAAAACATTATTTAAACTTTAGTTCATTGCAAAAATGTTTAACATTTTAAAGTAATTTAAAATTCTAAGCAGAAAATCTGTTTCGATGGCTAACTGTTATAACTTACTTTAAATCATTCCTTTAAAAAATGTGTCTCGATGATTTTTTTTCAAAATATTTAGGAATGCATATAAGCAAGATTGAAAGAAGATCATTAAGTCTAAAGTTCGGAAAGAAAAATATTTACTTTATTAACGGAATTTATTATATGCTATTAGTTTTTGAAACACCTTATTTTTTTTAAAAAATACTAACAGAAACATATAAGCAAGAAAAAATAAGTAATCGTATGGCCGTATTTCCTACAATCCCGCCAAACTTATAATTTGGCTCAAAATTAATAATACAGGATTTCACAAATAACACGAAAAGATATTTTTTCTGAATAAGGTAAGCCAATTAAGTTTTTTCCTTTTTTTGTGATTAACTTTACATATAAAATAAGCTATGAATGCTTTGAAAAATTCATATAAAGGGATGAAAAATGTTTTTCTAGCGATGCATAAATTTTTGAGAGCTTAATAAAGTCGACGAGTTATTTTGTTGAGGCGATTAATTTATTGGGACTTAGTAATTACACTGAAAGGATTTTATCCACTTGCAATGGATAAAATCCGGTGTTTTAATCAATTAGATTAAAAATTACATTTTGCTTGATAAATGCGAAGCTATGTTTTTTTCAAGTATAAGGCACAAAGAATAAAAACATTATTGATGAATGCCTTTTTCTGCAGTATTTGTATAATATAACATTTTATGATGGTCATTTCAAGTTCTTTAACCAAATTTGATAGAACTCAATCTTTATTTCAAACTATAGTTCCGACTAATAATTAATCAAAAGCAACTGATTGCTTAATATTAACTGCATTAGAAATACTCTATTGTTTTCTTGAAAAACACTTTTTGATTCTTTTAGCTTTGCTAATTGTACTTTTAGCTTTGTTTTTTCTCAAAACTTCAAGTTTTAAAACTAAAAGAATGCTTTTTTTTCTTCTCAAAAACTACTTATAGTTACTACGGTTGCAAAGTTTCCAGGGTTTACACCTAGCCCGCGAATACCAATTTTTTAGCGCTTCATCAATATTAGCGACAACGGACAACGAACAGTGGACACGTAGTTGGCAGCACTATACTATTTTGCCTTAATTCAACAAACAAACTACCTGAGACGAAAACAACATCTAAGTCAGAACTGAAGAAAATTTTAGGGGCTTAAAGTTTATTTACTTTCAGTGTTCATATTTTTCACGACAAAAAATTTACTGGCATATCTGTATTTTTATGGTCATGATGGCTTTACAGGAATAAATTTATTTTTACGGTCAGTGACCGGAACACATTTTGTTGGTCACTTACCCTAAACTGGCGGTAAGAGAGAAAATATTAAAGCTAAAGTATCTTTGGTTGAATATTTAGATAACAACTGAAATGATTTTAATGAAATTTTGTCCAAAAGTAAGCCAATAACTTTTAAAAAAAATAATTTGACTGTTATAATACTCATTGATGAATAAGCATGACACTTATCAGAGTTAAGTTATGAAATAATGGCTACGAAAAAAACGGCTAATATTGGTTTATAAAATGAAACGCAAATCTTACATTTTCGCATATTTTTGGCATTAAATAATTGTTGTTTGTATAAAAGGAACTTCATTCCTTACTGAAAATTAATTGTAAGGTTTATTTTATATGTTTTTATTATCCTTATACAGATGAAATATATAGTTGAGCTTCTTTCTATTCGATCGAAATGCTAGATTTTTATTATTGTTTTTATATAGTGCTTTATTGCTTAAAGTCTCATTAAATATTTCAATAATAGTTTCAGTTAATTAATATTTTTAACAATATATACATCCGAATAGCATTTAGCTCTATTGGAATTATAATAATTATAAAAAGAAGGAAAAGAAGTACTAGAAGAACAAGAATAAAAGAAAGAAGGAGAAGATAATAAGAAGTAGAAGAGGAAAAAGAAATAGAAGAGGAAGAGATAGAAGAAGTGGGAGTTAGTATAAGTAGCAGTTATAGTAATAATAATAATAATATCTTAAACGTCAAACATGTTTATATTCAAAGCAAAATTATGATAACCCAATTTTGAAGAAATTATGGATATGAAAAACTCATTTGATATTGCTGCGTTATTAAAAAATACTGGATGAAAGAAATGTAATTACTTAATTATTTCTCTAAGAGGTTGTTGCTTTAGCTTTGAATGCATGATTAATTATCTGAATTGTAATTTATATCGAAATGCATGGTGTTTAAAGTCAAAGAACTCCTTTAATATGTAAAATTAATCAAGGAATAAACCTATAAAAAGTCGAGAGCTGTTTTGCATGCATAGAAAAAAAGCAAGTGTGTATAAAGCAATTAATTTTTTGAGTAATTAACTTTCTTGTAAAGTATGGATTTTAGTTTTTCTTAAAGACCCGTGGCTACCAACAGCTGTTTCGATGTCTTTGAGGATGGGTGGATGATTTTTTAATACAATGTAATCTTTCTCAAAGTTTAAAATTGCATAGACTTTAATTTGGAATAGACAATATTTTTTTTTCTAATCAAGGCTTGAGCACACATTTCAACCGGACAAAATACAAAAGAATTAAAATTACTATTTCTAAACATTTTTAAAATAAATATTTAAAATATTCTATGAAAGCTAGAAAATACAGAATCCTGAGTAAATAACATGGGACTTGACTTGAAATAGGAATTTTGGAGCTATTCTAATTTAATTTTAGCTTATAGAAATAAATTTTTAATAAAATTAGATTTTTTGAACATATCTTGGATATATTGGCCGAGTTTAGGCTCATTACAAGCCGCAGTCTCCTTTGAAGTTTTCAACATTTCCACATAGTTTAGTCTTCTCTATATTCCCAGTTTTGCATAATCAGGTTCAACGTAGATTTTAGTACACCACTATAAATTTTTTTTCGAGTATCTTAACACTAAAAAGGGTGGCAACTACTTAACACCAAAATGACTCCCCACTAAGTGTTCCACAACTCCGAGAATGCTCTATTACACAACTTGGTGTTAAATAGCCGCTGCCTTCTCTTTGTTGCATACTTAGCACTAAAATTTATAATAATGGTAAAATAAGATACACATAAGACTCAGTAAATGTATTATTACGATAAAGTCAGAATCTTTAATTTAAAATAAATTTATTTTCAAAATAAAATTAGTTTGTAAATCAAACATACGAGTAGCTCAGAGATAACATAAATATGAACTGGAACAAGGTTTAACAGAGTTGAGGTTAATAGAAATTATGCATGTTAAAATCACTTAATACAGCTCACAGAGAAAAATAAAATATAATTAATTTTATTGCACAATTAAAATCATACATACCTATTTTGACGACGAACAACAAATCATTCAATCAAATCACTAACTACAAAGTCTCGACGATTAATTCTCGATTACAAACACTAACTACTAACATTAATAATAATAATAATAAAATCTTACCAAAACATTGGTGTTTTCTAAAAGGAAAATATGTGTCAATGAGTGAAAATTTGGTGTAAGCTAATTCTATTATAAGTGTTTATATTTTAATTACACTTTAAATCGTATATGAATGCTTGATTTGGTGTTAACCTTCAATTAGTATACATTGCATCAATAATATTACACCACAGTATTTACAGTGAGGCCACAATCTACCGTCTTATCACATGTCAAGACATGTTAAATAAACATATGCTTACAGTTCAGAAACAAAAGGTATATTACATATTATTATATTTCAAATTCTATTAATTTAAGTAATTTTAAACTAACATTTGTGAGCGTAGCAATAAAACTGATTAAGTATGCACTTATTTCGATAGACCTACAGTGGATTAATTATAAGACACGATTCCCAGCAGATAACGGAAGTTAAGGATCACTGTGTCAATGAGCAGGTGGGTGATCATTTTGATTCGTCTACGCTGGGACCTAAGATGCGCGGTATCGGTCCTCTTTAAAGTATTCTATCGTATTGTGTTCGACTTCGTATGCAGGTCGTCAGGCTGCCAAAGAGAGGGAGACCTCAACTCTATAAAAAATCCAAATTGTTATGCCTTGTCATTTCGAGGATCATCTCGAGGGATGTTTCCTAGACTGTCACCAATTATGTAGCTCTAGAGCGACGTGAATAAAGTATGACTACTTATCTTGATGAAAAAGGTGAAAAAGAATGTATTAAAAATATGAAACAAACGATGTAAAAATATTTAACCTGCTAACTTAAAATATTAATTTTATTCAGAATTATGGGATGTCAACTTCATGTTACTCTTCCGTCCCCTGCCACAAATTCTCACAAAACCTCCTTCTCAACTCCAAGTGGGACATCATCTTTGAACTGTTCCTTAGTTAGTCTTATTCACTAATAAGGAATTTATATTTGTGCTTTGTCTTAAACGATATTTTGTTTTAATATGTTCGTAATGGAAAATATTTGCTTACAAATATATACTGATCCAAACTTATATATGGGTAAGCAAATTGTGCATATTTTGAAAATTGCTTATGAATACAAATGTTCAAAATTCAATTAATTTGGATCAATTTACTCATTGGATTAATTTGGACAGTTGAAATATGTTTCTTATATTTTCTTCCAAATGTAGTTTGATGCTTATTATGTCAATAATTTTCATTTAAATTTTACGTCGTAAACAATTACGTCTTGCGGAAGAATTGAAGTTCCTGAAATGATCGGAAGACCACATTATTGTCGTTTCTATTTTCTCATTTTATTTTAAAAAGTCTTCACGTTTCACTTTTAAATCTATACCGTGCCATTTATAAATCATACCTACCACGTTTGAATTATATATAACGTGTCACTTTTAAATCATTATACCGTCCACTTTTAAATCACGCGAGCAGTGGATTAGCCACCTATGTGTTGAGCTCGAATTTAGGGCGAGTCTAGGTGCTTTCAGAGTTCATAGATCATTTGATTGTATTTTTTGTATTGCATGTTTTTCTGTTTCGATTGTTGTTCTTTGTTTTTGTCCTTCTTTCAGCTGTAGTTGTCTTTAAATCTGTGACATCAAAATACTTCTACAACTAACCACTATTACTACTACTACTAGTACTTCCACTTTCAATTGTACTACTACTTCTAATTGTATTACTACTTCTACTATCACTACTACTTATACTATTACTACTAATACTAATACTATTACTACTACTACCACTATTACTATTACTACTACTACTATCACTACTACTACTACTACTGTTACTATTGCTTATAAAATTTTTTTTGTGTGAAATTATTGAGCTGATTTAACGAAGTAGCATTGTAATTAATCTTTAATAACACTTTTAATCATAATTTTCTAATATTTCTATTAATCATGTAAAAAGCACTTTTTTTTACTGAATCAAGCATTCTTCTTAGTATAAATGCTGTTTGTTGTTTAAATAAGATCTAGCTCTATACCGCAAGTTTTATATCGCATTCTGAACAGTTATTACTTCTTCTTTTCTTACGCATTGATAACTGAGAGAAAAGGAAGTTTTTTTTCTTTTAGATTACATACTCAACTAAGTTTATAAATAGTTTGAAAGAATGAGATTAAATAGATTTTTGTTTTCAAACATTAAATGGAACGCATTCTAATTAACTTTAAGTATTTCTTCAGTCACATAACTATTGAAATAGCAGAAAATATGAATTATAATTAATACTTTCTGCTGACTAGGAATTGCTCTTATGTTCAAAGAACATAAAAGCAATTATTTTTAAAATTACGACGGTATTGCTACAAATTAAAAACCATCAACTTAAAAGTATTCAATTGTGATATAAGAAAGCAGATAATTAAATTTCCTTTTCGCCCTTTTTTAGATAATCTTTTTTGAGAAATTTATTCATGTCTTTTCATATTGTCAAAAATTTTATTTAAAATTACTATTCAAAGCAAAAAATAAAAAAAATTCGAAAATCATGTATTCCAGTTAAAAGAATATTGAAAAAACACCTTTCATCTTTTGATCTCTTCTATCTTTGAAACATTTGGGGATTACTAATTCTAAATAATACAATGGTGCCATCTATTGTCAAGTTTCCAAACTTTTTATGAGTGATAAAACTAAAATTGAAGAATAACATAAAGTTATTTTTCGATGCTACAAAGGGTTCAAAAATCAAAACATAAATTACCATTATATTACTGTTACTTTCAAATTAAAAACATATCATGTATCAAGTATAAACTAGAATAGTATTTGATGAAGTTTAATTCGGTAACTTTTCAGGAGAAATAAAATTGAATACAAACCAAGTATCACAGTAAATGTTTGAATATTGCGTAATGTGAATAACTAAATATATTCCTTGAAGTTACTATAACAAGTATGGCATCGAAATTAACTAAAATATCGCGTTTATATAGTTGACTCATCATAGCATTTATTATATTAAAATATCATTATCTTAATTATTAACGTTTATATCGTATCGATAAAACCGATTTGAAGAGACGATAAAAAAGTTCATAGTTTTCTATCCTTTTAATTAAGGATTAAAGAAAATAATAAAAATACAGGGCTCTTACGTACAGTACTAAATTAAAAACTGTACATCTAACTCATCACTCAGAATAAAAAAAAAATGAAAATACTAAATGGATTTAATGTAGAACTGCAACTGAGTAAAAAAACGTGTTTTAATAATATTATAACAGAATTTTGAGGAAAATATTAAAATTTCCTGACAATATCAAAATTAAATTTCTTATTTCAAATTGCAGTTTGGGAAAGCTCTTTTGAAGTACCAAAACATTAATATAAAGTAAATTGGACGAATAGTTTTAAAATAAATAAATAAATTAAAACAACCAGAACAAGGTAAAATTCATGGCAACATAAAAAAGCTCGATAATTTTTACCAAAACGCTTTGGTAATGATTTTGTGAAAATTAACAATTAAAAATGGCTTCATAATATGTGACAAATTACGTAAATGTGGTAAAATTTTGAAAAATTTTCTTTCAATACCTTAGAGCATGGTAAAAAACCATTTTATCTGTAAATTCATTTTTAAGTTTTGTATTTTTTACTAAATGTGCAGCAATAAGAATTTTATTTTTGAAAACCAGAATTTTCCTTTAAGTATTACCCTGTGAGTAAAAAAAATTACTAAATGATTGGTTTAAATATCGTATATATTAGTTTATTAACCTAAATTATGATTTTTTATTTTACCAGAAATTTTCTTTATGTATAAAAATAAATAACATATAAATTTAGCACTAATATAATAAATTAGTATTATAAAATTAATATCTTGATTGTAATATGAGGTATTATCAAAAGGGGAAATAAATTAGCTTAATCCTATCATCTTGAAATAGCTTCCTCTTGAAGCAATCCAGAAACCGTTTAGGAATTAGATAAGCATCTCCATCGATTAACTCAATTTGAGTTGATTTCAGTTGAATATAAATTATTCCTTAACTACCAATCCGTTTAACACCTCAAATGCTGTAAGTTGATTGGATGTATTCATGTAATTATCTCTTAAGCATCACCACACCCGTGAAACTGTTCTGCAGTTTATAAGCCATCAGGATAAGCCATGCATTAAATAGCAGCCAAAAGAGTGGCGTTACTATTATTCTCTTCAGAATATCAATTAATAATTGGCGTAAAATATTGCTGTAACATCAATGTCTGTTGAAAACTTTAATACTCACGGCGGTTGGTTCAGTTAAAATATGTTGAGGGTACTTAATTACGTTGTAATATTTCCTTTGGTGGTACTAATTCAATTGTCTTCAACTAATTACTTAGCAATTCATATATTAGTAACGTCCTTTTGTTTATTGTTATTGCTTGCCTCGGTTTGTATTATTTTATTTTGTTAGCAAGAATTTAATTTTTATTTAGTTTATAAAAATTGCATTTTGTGTAAAGTTTGTATGTTGTTCTGCGTAAAATATGTAATAAGTTGCTCTTATATTGAAGGTACTTCCTTATGTTTCAATCTTTTTTAATATTGAAAATACTATTTAAATTGTCTATAACTAAAACTGTACAACTCTTAAATTAATTAGCTCCACTTTGTTTATCGTTGTTTCATGACACGGTTTACATTATTTCATTTTAAAATGTTAAAAGAATATAAATTGGGTTCTGTGTATTGTATTATATATACTAAGTTGTTATTCTTCAGGTTGTTATAGTTGAGGGTATATAGTTAATTTATGTGTTGATATGTTGAGGGTACTTTATTATATGTTGATATTTTGATGGTATTTCCTTCTGTTTTAATTTTTCTACAGAAAATACCAATTAAATTGTCTTCAAATAATTACTTCACGATTCTTAAGTTTAAAAAATTAAAAAGAATATAAATAGGGTTTTGTGTACAATATTATCTATACTAAGTTGTTATTGTTGAGGTTGTTATAGTTGAGGGTACTTCATTATATGCTATGTTGAGGATACTTGCTATTGCTCAGGGTGCTTTGCTATTCGTTGATATGTGGAGGTTATTTCCTTCTGTGATTTAATTTTTATGCGGAAAATACTAATTAAATTATCCAAAACAAATTACCTTGCGATTCTCAAATTAATAATGTCACTTAGTAATGTTTATTATTGTTGCATGCCTCACTTTATATAATTTCATTTTAAAATGCTAAAAGAAAATAAATTGGGTTAAGTGAATTGTTTTATGTATATACTAAGTTGTTCGTATGTTGAGGTTGTTACAGTTGAGGGTACTTTATAAGTTGATATGTTGAGGGAATTTTATTTTGATATATTAAGGGTACTTTTTTATGTTTTAATTTTTTGATTGAAAAGTTTAATGGAATTTTCTTCAACTAATTATTTTACGACTCTTAAATTAAGCAAGTGCCACTTTGTTTATCGTTGTTGCAAGCCTCGGTATATATTATTTCACTTTAAAATGTTGGGGAATATAAATTGGGTTTTGTGTATAGTATTGTAAAAGTTACTCTTATGCTGAGGTAGTAATTGTCAGGGGTACTTTATTATATGTTGAGGATATTTCCTTCTGTCTTAATTTTTCTATTAAATATTAAATTTACAGTCGTTAACTAATTACTTTACGATTTTTAAGTTAGTAGTGCCACTTTGTTTATCATTTTAGCATACTTCGGTTTATTTAATTTTATTTTATTTTAATAAGTTAAAATGTTGTTAATTGGGTTATGTGTATAGTTTTAAACACATACTAAGTTGCTCGTATGTTGAGGCTGTTGTTGTTAAGGGTACTTCATTATATGTTGATAAGGTTGGTAATAATATAATAGAACTCATTGTCATGGTGAATTAAAGAATTCAACTTCAAGACAGTATTTTTGATAGAGGAATTAATTTCCAGTCACTATGACAACAAAAAAATTATAGCTGGCACCCGGTGTTTCAGTAAATTTGACCTTTTTATTCTTTTAATACTAAAACTTGAATAATTAAGAACTTTTTTACTAAACATAACATTTGAGTCACATTTTTAATATTAATATAAACTGCTGTTTGTAGAAAATGCAACACCATGAAAGAATCATCAGAATCAAATGAAATTTAATGCAGAAACGACTTGTACTGATACAAATAAATGATGAAATTTTCAAAACAAAAGAAACAAATTAAGCGTCCGAAATCAGTATTTGGTGCAGCCACCACGCGCTGCAATAAGTGCTGCTATACGACGTGGCATGGAGTCAAACAGATGTTGAATATCTGCTTGAGGAAGAGAATTCCATATCGCTTGTATGCGCAACCAAAGTTCGTCTTTGGAAACTGCAGGACGCGGATCACGAGTGAGACGCCGACCAACCATATCCCACACGTGCTCAATAGGCGACATATCCGGCGAATAAGCAGGCCAAGGAAGAAGTTGCATGCGTTGTGCTGAACAGAAGTCTCTAACAGGCCGCGCAACATGTGGGCGTGCATTATCCTGCTGAAAGATAGCTCCATCGATGCCTTGAAGGAAAGGAACGACTTTGGGCTGTAGCACTTCACGGACGTATTTGTTGCTATTGAGATTACCCTCAATTCGTATCAAATTGGATCGTCCATGATACGAAATCGCACCCCAGACCATAACTCCGGGTGTTCGACCACTATGTCGTTCAATAATACACTCAGGAAGGCAGCGTTGACCGGCATAACGTCTAACACGAACACGGCCATCATGGGTCCACAAATTGAAGCGTGATTCATCTGAAAAGACAACTTGGTGCCAATCAGCTCGCCAGTCTCTGTGCTCAAGAGCCCACTGCCGACGCAGCCGTCGATGATCCGCCGTGAGGGGAATCCTGTATAATGGCACCCTTGCACGCAATCCACGGCGCAGCAGACGACGACGAATTGACGAAGCCGACAATTGTACACCTGTAGCAGTAGACCAATGTGCTGCCAGCTGCCTGGAGGAAGCTGTGCGATCATTCACCGCCATGCGGAGCAGGTGTCGATCATCGCGCTCTGACGTCACCTTCTGTCGTCCAGTGCCTGTTTTTCGAGTTGTTCGGTGCTCGTCGGTCCACTGCTTCCAAACTCGCATCACTGTGGAACTGTTCCGCTGCATACGAGCTGCTATTGCGCGATAGGAAAATCCTCCTTCTCGAAGGCCGATTATCCTCCCTCGTTCAAACTCCGTAAGTTGCTTGAATTTCTTATTCTTCCGTCGTGGAGGCATACTCAGGTCTCACTAAACGTTTGCCACTAACAAATAATCATAGACTATTTTCAACGTCCCGCTACAGCACTTTATTTATACGCTTTCAGCATCAATTCAGAGGGCGCTGCGCGCGCCACGCACGCGCGATGGCTCTGAAACTTTATTAATTTGCATAATATCCTATAATTGACATTTGCTGCGAATTTCATTTGATTCTGATGATTCCTTCATGGTGTTGCATTTTCTACAAACAGCAGTTTAAAAGTTGTTGAGTTTTCTAGCTCCAATATAATGCACTGACAAATTTTAAGAAAATTGCAATCACCAGTGCATGATATTTAATTACTGTGTTATTACAATGACGAATAACAAGCAATCCAATATAACATTTATTAATATTGAAATAAATCAAAATGCTGTCAGTTTGAAGAGCATTGAATACCTGATGTTGGATGTGCTGAAATGTGTTGAAAATTTTATTAGATGTTAATTGAAATCATGTTTTTGTTTCAATTCAGTCATGTACTCAAATCTAAGAAGAATTTATTTGCCCAGTTAGTCACTTTAACTTAGTACCATGGGGGATTTCAGCAAAGTTGTACGATATTACTTAGCACTTTAACAAAACTTTTATTAGAGTATAAATAAAAAAATAAAATACACGTAAACGAGTTGTTGGATAAGTTTATCCATAAAATACCATTCAATAACAAATGTAATTCTAATTATCATACGCAAGTGAAATATATTAAAGCTTCAAAATACAATATCTTGCAATGTTAGCATTAAAAAAGTTGCATCTATAATTCAAAACATACAATTAAAATATTTACTGAAGATTTTAAAAGTATCTTTTTATGAAACTGACAGTTTAAAATATTTTCGTTCTAAAAATAAACTTGTTAATCTAATATTTACTATGTTGTAGTAGAAAATAAAAATAATGTCATTTTTAGAAATAATGAAAAAGAAATTGATCGGATAAGAAGTATGGTGTTTATTATAAATTCAATTTAAAATAACAATCACAATATTGTTTATTTTTGAAATAAAATATGTAGAATAAAGATTTCAGTGTTTAAAATGTATAAATTAATCGTAATTATTATTACATAGTAATGTTGTTCCCTATTTATTAAAATCTTTGTTCGCATTTTTGTTTATAAATAAAAAAGATTGATCATTGTTTCCTTTATTATCTTGATTTACATTTTTCTGAAATAAAATCATTGTTCTCGGAATATGTATTGAGAACGAGTTTATTATTTCTCATAAATTTTAACGAAGTATATTTGTGTTCATAAATATTCATTTCAGATTAAATATTAAGTTAGTAAAATAATTGTGAATTTATTTAGTTCTTAGAGTAGATATATAAGTTAAAACTTGAAATATAGATTTCTATTTCGTTTTTATTTTAATAAAATAGAGGTATTGTTTTCCTTTTCTTTAAATTGATGGAACCGTTTCAAAATAGCAGCTTAGCTTGAACATTATAAGAGATTCATTAAGTGACTAGATATATTTTAGCATATTTATTCTTAACGTAAGTATATTTATTAATAATAGCAAATAGTATGAAGCTATATATTATTTAAGCAAATTATTTTTTGGAAAAATTATAATTTATTTTCAAATAAAATATTTAAAATACTTAATAATGACAAAATTCCACGCGTTAACTTATTTTTAACAATGTTTGATATGATATCACAGCACTTTAATAAATATGTTTTCCTTCAGCTAGCTTATGGTACTGTAGTTCTGATTACCGTAGAGTAAAATACTGAAAAGTAAATTTAATCGAATAAATGGTTTTTATGCCATACTCGAGGACATGATAAAAATACCAAATTTTTCCACATGAACCTGCCTTTATCAAATATTACAAAACTGTATTTTATTGTTAACCTTATCAAATTCATTACTAATGCGTTTTGGTAAAAATTACTGAGCTTTTTCGTGTTCCCATAGGTAAATTTTACCCTATTCTAGTAACTTTGATCTTACTTTTTTTCTCAATGTACTATGCGTGTCTAGGTGATCAAAGTATTTTTTAATTTTTTATTTAGTAAGAAAAAATTTTTTTATTTCAATAGGATAGAAAAAAATATACCTAAAATGTAAAACTAGTTTGTGTTTAATGAAATATTTTTCTTTGATTCTCAAATAAACTAGAAACCAAAATATTATTTATCAGCCAAAGTATTTAAACCAAAATTCCTAACAAATAAATTAAAAAACTTAATTTTAGAGATACATATGATTGATTCAAAAAAACTAAAAATTAATACTTTTTTAAATTCAGTAACAAAATTTTAAATAAAGAAAGAGATAAATTAAAAATAAACATTGCTTATTAAAATTAATTTTTAATAAATTATTGTTAATTTACTCTGTTGGTACAATTTTAATTTTTCAATTTCCTTGTGAAAGTTGGAAAATAAAATGAATAAGAGCTTTTGATTATAATTAATTTTACTTTTTACATAATGCTTACTACAAATAAAATAGAATAAATCAAGCTTTAAACATTTACTCATTTAATGCAAAAGATAGAGATTTAAAAATTCAGAGCAGAAATTAAAAATAATTCTATGAAAACTAATTTCATAAGTTGACAAAAAACTCGAAGAGATTCTTCTGAGACACATGTATGGTATCTTCTGTACTATGTGGATCTAGGTCAGCTGTTCCCAAATGTTGTTCCGCTTAATCCAAGGGTTCTGTGGAAGAGGTGAATGGATCCCAAAAATAAAGAATTTCTTTAAAATTTTTGTTTTGTTTTTACTTTAACAATTTTGGAGCTTGTAACTACATTTAGAGCCAAAATAATCAATTATTGACTTAATATTTTGGTTGCCTTATTCGGTATTATTTAAAGCAAAATGCCAATAAAAAAGAAGTAGAAATTTTTTTGGAAAAAAATAAACATGTTTTTTCAAATAACAATGCATCGAATAAACTATGAAAGGAGCACGTATTTATAAAATATTGTATTAGTACTTCTGATCGCGATTTTCGAAATAAAATAAATAGACTGTTAATGAGAAGCCCTACTAGCAATTTGTAACATTTATAGCAATTCTTTTTATTTTTCATTTCAATGGAAACCATAATTTGGTTTATTTCATTCATTTTCAGCTTATGTTTAGACACCAAAAACAAGTTCCAACAAGACTAGATTTTTCTTTAGGTCTGGGAATTTATAGGTCTGATACAAAAATATCAAACTGAACTATTGCTTGGTAAATATTTTTTTTCCAATTATTATAAAAACTCTTTATGGAAATAAACATCTTTTTGAATTATTACTTTTGAAATACTTTATTTAGATGAAATAAAAATAATGAATTCCTAACAAATTAATTAAATAAAAGTTAATTTTAATGATAAATATAATGGTCACAGAAACTAAAAAGTCATGCTTAATCACATTTATTAATCAAATTTTAAATAAAAAAAGAAAGAATTTAAAAACCAACACAACCTTTGGAAAATTAATAATAGGCTTTTATTATAAAAAAATACTTAAGTGGCACAATTTAAACTTTTCAATCGACAAGTAAATGCAAAAAAAAAAAAAAAAAAAATAAGGCGAAGAGAAGTTTTTGATTAGAATTACTTATTTCTTTTCACATAATATTTGCTACAATAAAACTGTAAATTTTATTTTCATAATTAGAAAACAAAATAAATCAATTTTTAAACATTCCCCCTCTTGAAAATAAGTGCAAGAAAATAAAAGCATATTTAACATAAAATATTTGTCTTCTTAATTCTTATTTCTAATTACTATGTTATTATATTTTACTTGAGGGATTTAAGAAATAAACCTTAAATAATAATTATTCTTAACAAAGCTATTTTTTGAAGATAAAATTAAATTTTCTTTATGTATATTAGTGAGAATAAGATCCAAAAGCTCCTTTTTAAAAATTTATTTTTTAACAGAGATTAAATATTTTCTTTTCGAGGATTGAAAATCAATTTTTGAATATTATGTCTTCTCCCATTTTTATGTTTGTACTTTGACTATTTCTTATTAATTTTTATTCATTGAAAATTTTTCCCCGCTTATAACTTTATATAAATTAAAACACATTTGTATTTTTAGTTTTTTTGCACTGTAAAAAATTTGTTTTTATTATCAGATTTAAAATTAAAAAAAAATAAGAAAAGAAAAGAATTTAAATGAAAACAACGAAACGAAGATTAATATTAAGTTCTGTTGCTGCATGCATAGTGTGAAAATAACGAATATTAATAATCTTTTCTTAAAAAAATATGTAAATTATTCGTTATAAACAAGATTCAGCTTTCAGAGCCTCGTGTATAGCGCTGACGCAATCATTTAATAGATAGGCGTAACCTTATAAATGCAAAGATGCTGTAATATGCAGCTAACTCTTAATTATAATCACACAAAAAATAATTTTCTTTATTTATTTTAAATTCATTTTCTGGCATTATTTTTTCAATGAAAATGATAATCTGCGATACATTCTACGGCAATATTTAAAACGAACAAATATTATCGTGTTGCGAGTTTCATGAAAATCAGAAATCTGTGATATATTTATCATGAGATCATATATCAGAAATCTGTTATTTTAGATGATATATCAGAAATCTGTGATATAAATGTGTGATATAAATGTGTGATATATTTTTATTACTACGGTAATATTTAAGATGAACTAATACTCATCGTGTTGCGAATGTCATTAAAATTGGAAATCTGCGATTTCTAGGGCAATATTAAAGATGAAGAAATATCCATCATGTTGCAAATTTCATGAGAATCGGAAATCTAAGTTATATATTCTTCGGCAATATTTAAGATGAACAAATATTCTTCGTGTTGCAATTTTCAGGAAAATTGGAAATCTGCACTGTTTGAAATTTCTCGTAAAAAATGGTTAAATGATAATTTATTTAATTGTTATTTTAACATATACGAACAATATTCAATAAGAATACGAACAATATTCAATATTCAATAAGGCGATATTCAATAAGAACAAATATACATCGTGTTGCAAATTTCAGGAAAATTGGGAAATTGCATATAAATTTTATTCTCTTTAATTAAGAAAATTCGATGCATGTTTACAGATTTTAATAAAAAAATTGCATGAAATTTTTAAATATAACTAGGGGTCTTCAGCCATGAGCTCGTTATAACTCGCCAACCATCGATGCGTTTGTTTACCAGATACTATAACGTAGTTAAGTATTTTTGTATCGACAATATGCTTGTACATATACCAAAAATGTTTTGTGTTTGGACAGTGCTCGAGCAGCTAAGTAATGTATCCTGAGTTATTGAAACTAATGATACAATAGTTAAAGTACATACCGACATTTCTCTTTTACCTAAAAATATAAGTAAAAAAGAACATAATATCTCGTAAAGAAGAACGTAGTTCTATTTGTTTTCTTTAAAAAATTAATTTAGTTCAAAAACATTTATCCCACTTACAAATAATATCATGATGATATTTCCACTTATATATGATGCATCGAAAATATCAAAAATTTAAATATAGCACTACTTGTTAAATAAATTCCTAACATATTTGTTTTGAAAAAAAAAAAAAAAAAAAAAAAAACAACTTTTACAACTTTACACTGATGATTGGTACTCGCTATTGACTGTACCGGCTCTTTCTTTTTTTAAAAAAAAAAGTGTTCGTGAAGTCTGTGAATCGTTCAGTTTTGGCAAAAAATAATGTTACTGATAAAAAAAATACAATCGGGGTAGTGTACAATCGGGGTAGGAGCTAACTTACATTTGGTGATTTGAACATAAACCAAGAACCAATTACATAGCGGTAAACAAAAGTATATTTTTTGGCTTGCTGGGCTCAAGAAAATTTACCTTTTTTTAAAATTTTATTTTACTTCTTTTATTTTATTTAGCTTTTTTGTGAATGTAGATTTTATACAGTGTTTAGAGAAATAAATAGAATAGCAAAAATAGTAAAAAATTTGAAAAATGTTGGCAGAGGTCTAAATTTTTTGGCGACTTTTCGCTGGCCACCAGCTAACTGAAAATTACCAACAAAAGTTGTGGTAACCTGAGGCTGACGTCATTGAAAGCAAAGACAACAAAGAATATCATGGTAATCATAAACGGAATTTCAGCAAAACTTATAAGAAACTACTGTCTAAAATGCCATATAAGTACAATAGTAAGAATACTTTCATCAGCACTTCACATATCATAGAAATTTGATAGGTTTTTGAGTGTATATACTGCAACTGACATTCTTCAATTATTTCCTTTTTAATTTAACACATAACTGATAACTGTTTTTAGGCCTTATTTAAATTAATACTTATTAAAAATAATACTTCCATATATATTAAAAATAATACTTCCAGTGGAAAAACGCGCTAGCCGAGAATCCAAAAGGAATTGAAATAAAAGAAACAATGAAATATGAAAAAATGAATAAATATGACTACCGAAGCTGAAGTCTTCAGGGGGTACCAGCTCCGGAAGTCATAAAAGCAAAACCTTACCTATCGAGAGAGCACGACAAATGTCTAAAATTGCTCTCTCTGTACCCCAAAGGTTTTGCCAAAGTTCAGGAAGAGAATACAATACAAAGTACAAAATATAAAATACATAAAGCAAATGCAAAAGTATATAAACAAGACAGGTACATAAGAATAGTAAGCACAAAAGCTTTCTTGAAACCAAAATCCAATCACCAAATTACACTTCTGATTGCGAGACACAACTAAATTGAAATAAACATAATAATTGAAATTGAAATAACTGAAACTGTGAATAAGTTATTACTTTTATTGTTTTTCTGCTACAAAACTCATTAATCAATAAATTTTCTTTTATATTTAATATTAATCCAATAAAAATAACTTATATTGTGGCATAACTACCGCTACGATTATTAAACATCAATTCACTAGTATATAAGACATGCTATCTCGATTCCAATTTTAAGGTATCTTTGATGAAGATTTGCATTGTCGATTTCTACTCTCCCCACAATATATTCTTATTTTATAACCGTCGTTGAACAGCCAACACAATTTTGGGTTTACGACTACTAATGTGCAACTCCGTAACCTTGTAATTTTGAACCAATCCAGAAGACAAGGAAACTCCTGGATCAGTATCCCTAGAGGTATGATTTGTTATGGGAACATCTAGGAATTTGTGACTCGGCAGATTTAACGTGCATCAGTCACCATTTACTACACGGGGGGAGTCTTCGGTCGGTGGGGATCGAACCCACTACCTCTTGGACATGGGCCCAGGACCCTACCAACCAGGCTATCCCGGCCCCCTCCCCCACATTATATTTTATTTTATAACCGTCGTTGAACAGCCGACCCAATTTTTGGTTTTACGACTACTAATGGTCAACTCCGTAGCCTTCTAATTTTGAGCCCAATGCAGAAGACAAGGGAACTCCTGGATCAAGTATTGGGAGAAGATTACGGTTGTGGAGTACTTTTTGATGGAACTAACCCGCATTTGCGTTACATAGAAAGAAAGATCACGAGAACCCCCCACGGTTAGCCTGACGGCAAAGGCAACCTATGATCCGTCTGCCACTGAGGATATTTCGCGTCAGCGCTGTGGTCGGTGCAAGCCGGATGCGGATTCGTATCCACCAGCCATCGCTGGGATTCGAACCCGGTTCACCTCATTGGAAGGCGAACACAATAAAAAAACTCGAATTTATAAACATTTTAAACTTAATGCTTTAGTAAGCATCATTACATATAATACAAGCGTACAATACAAGAGCACTGTAGAAAAGCAAAAGACATTAAAATAGAGAGTTATTCCTCTCTGCTTTATATTGGATATAAATGTATAAGTATTAATTCATTAGTGTATAATTTGCATAAAGTATGCTTCATATACTTAAATATCACAAATATTCAGTTCCGTTCACTCTTTTTTTGAATTTAAAATAGCGTCATTGCTACTCATAAGAAATAAATTAAATTTTTTTGCGAGATAACCTCATAGATTTATAAACTATCGATAGATAATGATTTATAGACTTTTACAATAATCTTTACTTTGCAAAGCATATCGTAATAGCGTCGATGTTTTTTTTTTGATCTGTGCATATTACAACATAATAAACATGTTTCTACAGTTGTCGAAGAGGCAAAATAACATCTTTTAAGATACACACCAACATTAAAAATAAAATAAATAAATTTAAATACGAAAAAAATGCTATCTACAGTTTTAATACACCGCTTAGCGAATATGCTGACTTGGTAATGGAAACAAAATTTTCAAATTAAAATGTTTTCGGAAAATGATGTTTTGATTAATTAAATGAATACATAATTAATTCTTTCATTAATTAGGTATGTTACATCAAAAAGCGAAGAGCATTTTATACGTAAATATTATTTTTGCCATATTCTTTTCTGAAATACTGATTCAAAAAAAATATTTTCTTGAATATTTTATTAGCATTTACATAATTAGTACCTTGATAGGCAGGTATAAAAAAATTAAATATGTATTTTGAGGATAGTTTTAAGATATTAATTATAGGAGTGATTGATTCATACCAATTATATGAGTGATCAATTATAAATATCAATTATATGAGTGATTGATTGATAAAATGAGTGATTGTATCAATTACATGAAATAATTCTATAAAATAAGTTTAAATACAAACTTTTAAAAAGATTGAATCATTTAGATAAATCATGTATTCACAAGAAGTTTTTTTTTAATCATATTTCATTTTTTGCACTTTAATTGCTTTTAAAATTTATGAAAGGTAGAATTTATCAAGGATTTAATTTATTATCTAGTTTTTTTTCTAGCAGCAATTCAATAGTAGTTTGAATTTCGTATTGCGCGGAAGCAATGTGTTAGTTCCTTTATTTATTAATAAATTTATTTGCTTGTAATCAACAAATATTAGGGTAATTTAGATAATAAAACTGCATTTATGTCCTCGCTCTTTATTTGAGAATTTTTTTTTTTTGCATTTTGCGATGCGTTTTCGGTCAAGTTATTTTCTTTTAAAACATTCTCCAGCTCATTTCAAAATTAAATTATAAAGTATTTAAAAAATTAAGTATAAGGTATGAATGGGTTAGTATATGTAAGTTAGAGACGCGATGGCTCAGTGGTAAATGCTCTGGGCTGTCATTCCAAAGGACTCGTGTTCAAACCTCGGTGGGGACTTCAAATTTCACCCGTCACATGACAGTTTGTCAGGGAAGTGAAGTCATGTCACTTGAGTTTTAATTTTGACGACATTGTCACTATTATGAAAGGGTGACGAAATTCTTGCTGACTAAAATAATATAATGTCACTGTAGTTTTTATTATTTTTTAGAGAAGGAAAGACATTGTTAAATAAAGCAATTTTAAACAATGTATTCTGTTTTCTAAACTGATTCAGATTGTTGGAATTAGGTTAAGTCAATCTCAAGATTTAGTATTCATGGTTGCAATACAGATAAAAGGAAATTACATTCAATGTTAGTATACTTAAAATATAATTCATTATATCTTTATCATTTATAGTTTGGAAATAATTTCAAATTTACTTATTTTTAGGTTCTAATTACTTGTCTTGAATTTGGGATATAATTTGAAAGTAACTAATTTTTAGGTTTTTAATTATTCTTAAATTTATCTGACCATGACATGCAAAGTATATTCCCTCATTACGCTTTTCTGAAAGTAAGAAAAAAAACTTAGAGTAATAAAATGAGTAAAAATTCCTATTTTAATTACAATAAAACAAATATTCCTTACTAGCAGATGTTAAAATATGGATTTGGATGATTTCAATTCATTAAACATTAAAAATCCATTTATTGTATTTCATAATGTTTTATGCATTTTCTTTGAAACAACTCTAGAAGTCATGAAAATTACATGTTTGTAATAATCAGAAACAAATACCATCTGAGTAATTTCAAGAACTTCTAACTAGGCTAATAATTTTTATCATCTTTCAAAACATATAGAGCAGAAAATACCAATAACAATTTCACGCAGGTTTGTATGGATGAAAGTTTTTCCAATAAAATGTGGTTAAACTTACCGATATTGGTTTTTTGTATTTATAAAATATTCTTCTTTTTATTCATCATATCGGAAAAAACCAATACTTCATTGTTGAAAATTCTTTATCCTTATTTCCTTCAAGATGCGACAGATTTCAATTCCTATTAAAATAAAGGATATCTTTTTATTAAAAAAACATATAAAACAACATTTGAGTGGCTGGAAATAATACTATTTGAGAAAATGTCATTTTTAATTAAACTTGAATTAAATTTCAAAATTAACTCGTATTTACTTATTAATCTATTTACCTTAAAATATTATTATCTGATAATTGTCTGTATGTTAGGAAAATCTGCTTAATTTAAGTTTTGTTAGTAATATCATTACTGACAAAACTGTTAAATTAAGCAGATATTGTTAGAATGTCGAAGAATTAGAATAATTTCGCAATATTGATATCTCATTTATTTATTTACTTAATTATTATTATGTCTACTTTAAAACTCTCTCCTACAATCAGCTCACCGATTACATGACAAAGAGTTTTCCTTAGGTTTTGATAAATATTTTGAATGTGATAACTATTTTAAATAGTGATTTGCTAGCTCTAATCAATTAAAATCGATTTTACAATACTTAGTAAGTAATAATTATTATTTACCTTTTGTTTCCTATGTTAGGTTATCGCAGGAAACATCAACGTTAATAATTTCTCAGCGTATGGTGAAAGATGCATGAAACTACTCTTTTTTTCATAGATATTTACGATTTTAAAGTGTGTTTCTATAAATTTAAATAATTGAACCTCAACAAGAACTAAGAAAATAAATTTGAAGTTATCTTTTAAACCCCTGCAAAAATTATGGTGAATTCTAAACATCGACGTTTAAATTATACTTTATTTATTTATACCATTATTAATATCATTTATTTATATCATAGTTAATATCATTTATTTATTTATTTATATCATTATTAATATCATTTATTTATTTATTTATATCATTTATTTATTTATTTATATCATTATTAATATCATTTATTTATTTATTTAATTATTATTATGCCTACTTTGAAACCCTCTCCGACTACCGGTTCATGGGCTATATGTCAAAGAGTTTTCCTTAAGGTTTGATAACTATTTTAAAACAGGAGTGATTTGCAAGCTTGCAGCTCTTATATAAATAAAAATAGATTTTTTCGCACGTTTTTACGAATTATTTGTCTTTGATTTCCTATGTTAGGTTATGATAGGAAAAACCATCGTTAATAATTTCGCAGCATATGGTGATGACGTCACAGCATTCGTATTTTAATTGATGTAAAGATATAAAAGATGTGAAACCATGCGTTTCTAACATAGATATTTATGATTTTGAAGAGTGTTTTCTAAACTTAAATAATAGAAACTCAACATGAGCTAAGAAAGTCAATGAAGTTATCTTTTAAATCATGGAAAAATTATGGTGAATTCCAATTATCGCATTTTAAATTACACTTTTTGCATATAAATATGTATTTTTATGAGTTGAACTCCTAATTTGAGTATGAAGCTGCAACGTAATATACAACAAAAGAGAAAAAAAAGTTGTGTATTAGGTGCTATGAATGTATAGTATGGTGATATTAGGGTACTTATCCGCTTCGGTGGGAGGTAAAAGACTTATACCAAAGTACTTACATTAGGCACCTATGTTGGTATAATAGGTTCTCATTACCACAGTATTTATGACGGTAATACCAGCAGTATTATCAGTTAGAAAATTTGTTTAGGCATTAATGGAGTCAATAGTAGTTTGGCGTTTTTCTCATAGTCTTCAAAATAAGTAGCAATCTAAATTCGTTCTCCAAAAACGACAATAAAATTAATATCAAAAATTACAATTAAGTTAAAAAATTAAATAAATTTTAATTTAATTATTTTCTCGGAAGAATTTCTAACAGTGCGCAGAGTTATAAGTCTGTTGAATTCACCGTATTATTTTCATATGCTTATCATGAAGTTATTAATATTATTATTTTTTAGCTTTATTTAGTTCGAATCATATAGCCAATCTTAAGTTCCCTTCCGATATAAAAAGGGTTTACACTTTCGCTATTTTTACCTAGGAATTAATTTAACTATTTTCTCGGAAGAATTTCTAACAGTACGCAGAGTCGTAAGTCTGTTGAATTCACCGTATTATTTTCATATGCTTATCATGAAGTTATTAATATTATTATTTTTTAGCTCTATTTTGTTTGAATAATATAGCCAATCTTAAGTTCCCTTCCGATAAAAAAAGGGTTTACGCCATTTTTACCTAGCAAGCATTATATGAATGCAATCTACCAGAAATCGAAATTCAATTGCGTTTTCGCTAAATTACGGAAATTTGAGCTAGCGAAACTCCAAACTTACCTTCTATTAGTTTATTTAATCAGAATATAGATTAAAATCATCTCATCTATCAGCTATGAATTCCTTCCGAAGATTGTTGTTTGATGGAAATTTATCTTTACTAACCAATGAGAATCTTTATACACGTGACCAGAAAACTAGTTATTTGAAACTCTTCAGCACGTGATATTTTGTTCAATGACCAGAATTGGAGTAAAATAAAATTTAAGAACAAATCCAGATATGAAATGATCGAGTTATTCCCTAGATAAATGAAAAACAAACATAAAAATTGTAAGTGGAATGGAATTCTCGAAAAATAAATTGTAAAAATTCTAAAATAAAATGGCAATAAAAATCATCTAAAATAAAGCAATAAAAATCAAAATTACATTGACAGGAATCGTTTATTAAAAGAGAGACATTTTGTTGTTTGAGTAGCGGAGTTAGATAACAATGAAACACCAAATAGTATATTCGTTTCAAAAAGCTTTTTAACTAATCAAAAAAGTAACCAAAAGTAATAATCAATTAGGCTTAAGTGCTAAGCCTAAAACCATTATTGAAAAAGATTTAGTTTCTGTAGAGGGTAGAGTTTTTAATCATTTTTTTCAATTGAAATAGTTTCTCATTTCTAATTTTTTACCCTTATTTTAGAAATCAAGACAGACCTTTTAGAAGAAATATATTTTATCTTTATATAAGATTTTTGATTTTCTTGTAATATGTGAAAACATTTATGTTCATTAAATTTTTAAATAAGAGAAAAATTGGATACTTGTAGTTCGAGAAGAAGTGAAGTGATTATTCCTAGACATTTGATTTAAATCAAATTTAATTGGATACCTGTACGCAACGTCACGTGTGTCTGTCGAATCTGATTAACATCTGAATCGACAAATGTCTTACTTTACATACAATGACGTCACAAGCAGGTATCCTATTGAACTAAGGCTCCTATACTATCAGAGCTGACCTATCAAGCAATATTGGAGCAAACAAGTTCGCAAGTTAACGTTATGTTAGTATTGTGCTTATGTTTGCTCTTTGCTATTCGTATAGAAATTACCAAGGAAGTACCAGATAATTATGACGTAAGCATTTCCTAATTATTTAAAACAACGTTAAAAGAATAAAATATTACCACTACAAAAAATCAATTTTTAAATTTTTTCCTTTCGCTTAGGTAAATATAAATGCTACGCACATTTCTATGATTATTTATTTGAGTTACGCCTTTTCCAATCCATAATAAATTTAATTCAGCTTCTTTAGGAAAGACAGATCCTTTTTTTCGAATTCTTACATTTTAAAACCACTGTGTAACATGTAATTTATAAATAATAATTTATAACTGTTAATAATACATGATTATCTTGTAGTTTATATAGATTAAGTTATCGGCCACAGGCATAAATTAAATTATGTGTCACACACATAAACTAGATATCATACACTAAAAGTTTTATAACATAAAAATAAATTAAATTATATGTCACACACATAAACTGTATTTTATGCAATAAAGACATTAATTATTTTATTTTAAGAATGCACGTTTGGGAAAAATCAACGTAATTGGGTATTTTAATTTATGCAGCTATAGCCTGTTATTATTTAAATACATTTTTTTTAATGTTATAATAGAATGATTTTATGCGACTTATTAAACAGTATTTAAGGGGGAACTATTATACACTGTAAAAATTTCTGGATTAAATTACGGTAAAAAAAATACACCATCTGTAAAATCTGTTTTACCTTAAAATCTATTTCATCGCAAAATCCATTTTGACTGCAAGATTTTATACCACACTTTTTACCATAATATTGATTTGATTCAGTAATTTTGCAGTAAATATTACAGAAAAAATTCGGTACATCAGATTTTTTTTGTTCCCCAAAATTTTACTATAAAAGAGGATTTAACGGTAAAAAGTACAGAGTGGTGGTACTTCTTTCCATAATTTGATCCGGAATCTTTTACAGTGTACAAACATATTTATTTTTTCAAATATTTTAAACTAAAGCCAATAATATATCTACAATAGAGATTTTTGACGGAATGATATTGGAATAAATGTCTTTGACTAACACACAAATCTGAGATTTGCAACATAAATCCTTCGTAAAATATAAAAATTTCTTTTCTGTATTATGTAAACTATTATAAATTAAATTTAAATTATGTGGAGAATACCAATTTTTTAATTCTGGCATACTCTAACAGAAGTTACGTACAGAACTAAATAAACGCTCGCAAAAACGCGCTATTTAAATATACGTTCTCCGAAAAAAATATACACTGCAAATGTTTTTTAAATTTATTTTCAACTTACATTGTTGCTATCATAAAATTATTTCAATTGAAAAATTATATTTATGCTTCTATAGTTTGTCGTTAATCAAACTATATTTTGCCTAAATTTTATTGGAAAAAATGATTATATTGGGGAGCACATTTTTGTTTTTGGAATTTCTGTTACATGAAATTTATAATAGATCGTAGATGCTTTCTTAATCACTGATTTCAAACATGCAATCGGTTTCTCACCCCAAGTTGCAATTTTTTAATGACAATTTAAGCTTTTTTCATCGAAATGTACAAAATTAAAAACACTATTTATAACAGATGATCGCGCTTCTTGGGGAGCTAGGGCACATCATCAGGATCAAAATTGGATGGGAACGCATGCCCGAAAATATCGTCGCACGCCGTTAGGAGTGCATCCCTTATTATGAACAGTTTCTTCGTGTTCTTCTGAGCAGTCAAAGTAGAGAAATGCTCTTAGCCGCGTACGACGACATTTCCAGGCATAGGTTCCAAAGCAATTTTAATCCTCATAAATGAGCCCCAATTCTCCTATAAGTTTGTCGCAACATTTGCGCGACTCCCCTGTTATATATAACATTTTTAAACTTGCATATTTTGACAAATTACGGATTAAAACTGCCCGTCAAAAAAAGCTGTAACTGTAAGAACAAAACTAATATTAGATTTGAAATTTCCACACCCGGATTAGGCAATTTTTTTCAATAAAAGCAACTAAAAGTTTGCCTCCATCGTTACTTGTTAATTTATAAGAAAAACATAACAGAGAAAGGAAAAAAGGCATTTATTTTAATATCGTTTATAACTATTACACATACTCTTTTTCTAAATATATTAAACTAAAGTCAACAATATATCTGCAACAGAGGTTTTTGACAGTTTGACAGAATGATGTTGAATTTGTTTTGAGTAACCAAAAACTAGTTCCAACAAAACCTATATAATGGATGTAATAAATTAGTTTGATTACAAAAAATACACTTAATCGTAAAACAGTTTTTCAAAACAAGTCACATAAATCATGCTTTTTAATTTAAAAGCGTTACAATAAAGGGTGTCCAATGCGCCGCAAATGCAACAACAGAAAATAGTTATACTTACAAATTAAAAATGATTCAGAATAAAATCCAAAATCTAAATGAGACTTTTTTCTTTAAAAATTCTAATAAAATATTTAATAAAACATGTAAGCCTTAGAAACTCAATAAGAGCTATTTAATAAAAGCAAAGCTATTTTAAACATTTAAGATTTTGAAATACATTAACTACTTTAAAAATAAATTATAACATATTGCATGGTTTTAAGAAACATTTATTACTTGTTAGCTTTTAGAAAAACGCTTTTTAAGACTCTTTTAATGACGTGAAATTTAAAAACGTGTTTTCTGTCATTTGTTTATTTTTCTTTCTAGTTAAGATAAAATGAATGAAATTTAAAACAGCAGTATTTTGAAAAAAGTTTTTTTCTTCTTAGCATTATTTATTTTTCGCAAAGGCCTCATAAACAAACTGATAATGCCATTCTCGGCAAAATTTTTCTTCGATGCTTTGTTTTAACTTTGAAATTTTTGTTTTTTAATTTTATAAATGGAATATTTTACAGTTTTGTACCGTCTTTGCAAGGAGATTGTGTAATTATTAAATAAATTAAGGTAAAAAATACTGTAAAAGACGTGCTTTTTTATATTTAAAAAAATAATTGCTTTCATCATTTACATGTTTAAAATCATTAATCTCTGATGGTTATGTTAAGTAATTATGAGCTTAGAGGCGATTTAAATAATGCTCACGTAATTTATGTTCGTAATTTAGTTTTCAATTGAAACAAAAGGATTGGGTATTTTTTATTCATTGTAACTTAGTAATGCGTGGATAAAAATGTTCCAAAACTGATACATTTAAAAATAACAAAAAACGTCTGCATTTGTGCTAGGAATCTACCACAATCTACGCTGTCTATTTAACGATGAGTCTATAATCTGCTCGCTATAGCTCGCTAATCCCGGGAACAGCTTTCGCTTATCCTTCCAGATCGCTTCCCGACCCGAACTCACTTCGATCGCTCAACAGATATTAAAATTTAATTGTTTGATACTTTTTTGAGCAAAATTCTCGTACATTCACCGAGAAAAAAGTTTGTTCCAAACTATCAGAATATAGTAAAATTTACCGTATTTCTGGGTCTATGGGAGCATCATCAGGCTGAGAAATATTTACCAACGCGCTATTGAAAATGATTTTGGTAAAACTAGCAATAAAATATGGTTTCATAATTCGTGATACAATTTGAAAAATGTGGTAAAATTCGGTAATTTTATCATGATATCTTAGAGCATGGCATAAATACTGTTTATGTGGTTAAATTTTTTTTAAATTTTAGTTTTGTACTTTTTGCTAAATGTATATTAATAAGATCTGTAATTTTGAAGACCAAAATTTCCGGTAAACCGCTACCATGTGAACAGAAAAATTACCAAATGAATGGTTTAAATACCGTATATTTTGTGTGATTAACGAGAGACCAAACTACTCAAGACCAAGTAGACCAAAACTACCTAGCGCTTAGACATTGCACGAGCAGAAAACATATACGTCTTAAGTTAATGAAAAAAATTAACACAAATCTTATGATAAATACGGGTATATCTCTCTTTCATAAAAAAAACATGCCGAACTTAATAATAAAAAAGAAAGTGACCCTGTTCGTATCTGTGAAAATAGTTAAATTTAGATCAAAAATTCTTATTTTAATTCTAAATAATATCTCCCTAACGTTTGTCACGCACAACTAATAGATTGGAAGTGAGCTTTTTATTCTGAGAATATCTTAAAAACGTGTGAAAGAAAATGGAAATAGCTATTTCAGATATGGACAAGGCGTTTGATTCCGTTTTACAAATTTCTGCTCTGAAATTTTTTCCTTATTTTTAAGAATAAATTAATGAATCCATTCACCTAAATCCATTTGTCTAATCATTCATTTGTCTAAGTTACTCAGAACATATTTTATGTTCTGAGTCTTTTTTGAAATGAAATTGAAAGTTAACAAGGTTCCATAAACTTATAGCAGTAGTATTAAATCGGCGTTGTAAGAATTTCGATTTTTCAAAACTACTGCATTGCTTAGTGTTCTTAATATGAAGAGATGCCCGTAAAGTTATATCAGTTATATACACAGTCACCCTGATTTGAAAGTCTGGGACACTTATTTACAATCCAACGGCCTTTAACACTCGCTCTCTTTTTTGGATGTTTTCTTCCTGCCTTTAGCTCCTAGCAATTATAAAGCATGGTTTTACTTTTTTTAAAAATTTGTTACCTGAGCTAAAAGAAATGTCGAAAATCAAGCTTTTTTATAACTTTAAAAATATACCAAAGGTAAGAGCGGGTCATTGAAAAACGTCGGTTTGGAAAATCACGTTCAGTATTTTACTGCGTAATGATTATGCTTTTTTTTAAAAAAAAGTCTACTGTAAAGCAAGTACGAAATACCTTGTTTAGTTGTTAATTTGAGTTCAAAATTGAAAACTTGGATTTTTGCTACGTCTCTTTTCTTAGACACACATTTCGAGCTGCCTCAATTTTCTTTCACAAGCATTTAAATCTGGGTTCAGAATGAAACGCTCAACAACGAGATTGTCAGTATCAGAAATTAAGACATAACAAAATTTATTAAGAAAATGCATTTATGTTTACTTGCCAATAAATAAAAAAAATCACAATCAAATAGTACTCTGTTAGAAATTTCTCAGAAAAAATGGTCAAATAACAATTTATTTAATTGTTATTTTATCATATTTAAACAAGGCAGTGAAATAACCATAAATAAGATGGTATTCAAACTATTATCTCCGAGGAAACCGTTTATTAACTGCTTAAACCTTATACGACTAAACAACCAAAATTTCATAGCACCAACTAGGCCCACCTAATAAAGCCACTTAGTTCTTCGCAGCTGGGTACATATTATAGCTGAGAGGGCTAATTTATCAATCTCATGGCCGGTAGAATGATGCTTCGAGTCCTAGTGTTGACACCACAATATTTCCTGCATTTTTTTTAACACATGAAGAGTTTCCAGTTCCTGCCCTCTCTAATTTGTGACGCTGGACTATTGTAATACGATATTCTCATTCACTTATAGATGGTAATCATATAACGCTGCTTAGCCGAACAAATCTAGTTTTTCACATCTTTTACGATAGGTGAAACAACCATATAAACTAAATAAATGACATTCATTTGATAATCAAATACTCAACCACAATCTAACTCTAATGCCCATTACCTAATAAAAAGTCTAGCTCCAAAGTCAAATTACATTTCTTTTTTACGGTTTTGAAACCATGTTATTTGCAAATTGTTAAAAACCCGTATAATTTTTGCACTGATGTTTCTTAACCATACTAGTGGTAAACGGTTTTAAAACCGTAAAAGTAAAAAATGTTCTTTATTGTAAATTTTATGGTTAATTGGATAGACAGACTGATGTCGGTTATTTTACTATAGTTTTGTAACGCAATTTCTAGCATTGTATTTTATTAAAGGTTACGCGTTTAATTTAAAGTAAATTTGACGTTTCGATTAGTAAGGGCAGTTATTTTTCTCAAATATTTTAATTTTGAACTCAAATATCCCATATATAAGTTTCATAATGAGTATTATAAGTGATAAGAGATGTTCTCAATTTACTTCTTTCTTTCAGAAAGCAAGCATACGTTGAGGTGAATAGTATAATTCAATCATCTGTATTTTATTGGGTAGTAATTGAATAAAAGAAAAGGAGGACAATTCTACACACACTTAAACCAATTATTATCACTTTTATCTTTTTGTTAAAAAAGCGACCGAAATAAGATTGACTATACTCGTAACTTTGATCTTTGAACTTCAGCCGTTGAGTTATTTCGGTGCAACATCTATTTTCATACCATGAGTTATTTAAATTTTTGTTTTCAAAAAATTATTTCATTACCGTTGCTAACAGGAAGAAACAAACTTGGCTTTTTCTGCTGAGTTACGTTAGTGTTATATGTAGTTTATTTGAGTTCGAATTTTTTAAAAAATGAGTTGTAAGAAAAAATTTATAGAATAAAAAAAAGAATACTAATTAAATGTAGTTTTATTTACCAATAATAATAAATTGAAGAGTTTTTTAGTCTTTGTGAACCATTAAGATTGATTCCTAGAACGTGAAGATCCGATCATTAGATCAAAATTTAATCAGTGTGATCAGTTTCTTTTTGCACTGTATATATCTAAACTGTATTCCTGTAATATTATGTTACAAATGATTTCAACAAAGAAATATTACAATTTAAACAAATTTTATCGGAAAACGAGTAAAAAGTGTACAGTAAACATATAAAATGTTTTTCAATTTGAAAAAAAAATTAATGTAATAGCTTTTTTAATTAGAAATTTCCAATCTCCAGAATTACCTCTTAATTGCAAAAGTTAAAAGAAATATTAGTTTTCTATTGTATTCGAATCTTTGCAAAATAGCATTAAAAACATAATAATAAAATAGATTGAATTATAAATTTTCATCTCACCACTGACTATAATGAAAAACCGCTTATTAAGAAGGTTCAACAGATTTTTCAATTAATGTTTATTATTTTCTTACTTAAACTTAGATGCTCCTACTTTTACGTTGCTTTTGGATATTTTGGTATGTTTTAAAGAATGAAGTAAACATATAATGAAGCATTTGGAAAAAAAATGGAATTTATTTCTATTCAATCATTAGTAAGTGTAGTAATTTAAATTATCGTAGAAAGAAAGTATTTTAAAGTAAGAAAGACTGTGAAGAATAGCATATTAATAATATTTCAAAATCATATTTTTTTAATCCTTTATAGGGTTTTGAAAAAAAATGGATTTTCTTTTTATTTAAATTAAAGGTGTTTTAATACCTTAAAATTGTCTACTCAAAGTTTTGTGAGTTGAATAAATATTTCAATACTCAAGTTTTGAATTGTCGTGCATTATTTCATAGAACAATTCAAAAATGTATTAAATGAATAAAAATTGAAAAAAAGTAGTTCAAATTTTCTTCTTAAATGAGCAATATTTAATAAGAAACTGAAACGAAAAAATATATTTCATGGCTTAAAAAATTTATTTTCTTTAAAATTATTCAGATGGTAATCAAAATTGACATGTTTTGAGCACTCAAAATTTCTCCAGATTTCTGTACCTACTGCACAGCTCAGTACTCGACAACAGGACTTTCCCTTCCACACATTTTATGCGTACATATACCGTATGTACTTGGTGGATTTTAGTGGAGTCGAGGATCGAACCCCGGCCCCTCCGTTCAGGAGTCCGATTCTTTTTCCACTTGGCTACTACAGCCTCGCATTTTATAAGTCGACCGAACTCAAAATTCTAATAAATATTCTTTGACTGTTTTAAAATTTAAACTGCTTAAAATTTCATATTAACTCTATTTAAAAATTTTAAACCGTTGAGAAGTTTAACTCAAACTAATTTACATAACTCAATAATTAACTCAAACTAATATACTACACCGAACTAAATAATAATTGTGTGAACCTAACAATATTGCAAATGAAAAAATAAACATTGAAAATTAAGTTATTTATAAAATAATCTGAACTAAAGTAATAAATGTACATAAATTGCGCTTTATTTTCTTTAATTTAAAATCAATATATTTAAACATTTTAATAAAAAGATAGTTCCAATTTTATTATTAATTGTGGGCTATGTTTAACAATTTTTAGTTTAGTTATTTATAAGCCATGGTTTAAAAAGATACTTTAATAAAAACGGGTGAAAGTGCTTTCTGTTCATAATTTAAAAAAAAAACCGAGAAAAGGATTTTACGTCAGTATAAAAACTTAGAAGATAGCCTTACTTTATATTTGTTATTTACGAAAAAGCAAAAGACCTTTAATGTTATATTTAGCTTTTCGTTAAAAAGAAGAAAAAACCATTTATCCCGCTTACTTAGCTGTACAAACTGACTCCTACCAATACAAATGTCGTAAATTTCTAAGAACAACAACAAATTTCTTTTCTATCCCCTAAATCCTCACAATCCTGTTGGATTTTAAGGAATTTTTCTTGATTTGGTAGCTTTATAAGAAGCAACTCTGAGTCAAAAATAAACATACTTTTTTGTATCATCTATATTTTATTCCTGGGATTTAATAGTTCAGATTGAGGGTGAAGTTCTAACACATGTGTTTGACGTATTCGTGAAATATTAATAAAATGAAAAAGCAGGAATTTTAATTGAGCGCTAAATATTTATATCACTAAATATTTTTATTCAATTAAAAAAGTTAAGCAATATTCCAATAGCCGGTTGTGGACCATGGGGAGCATGGAGGCTGAGTCAAAATTTCGTGACCAAGGGAATATATGTGGCAATGTGGTCAGCATTGAGCACACACCGCCTTTACCTCTAAGACAAGCTGGTTCCCTTCAATCTGAAGCTGTATGGGCTTCAAAATGCCCCTAGAGTTAAAACCCCAGTTTTAATTTAATGGAAGTTTTATCCAATTATTAATTATTATTTCAATTATAAATTTTGAACTCATGGACTATAAAATGAAGCACATTTATTTAATTTAATGCGTATTTATGTTTATTAAAATATTTTATTTATTTTTAAATTAAAAAGAAATGACAAAGAATATTCTATTAGCAAATAATTAATAAACGTAATTTTTTGTATTGTCGATATTTTTTTTCCATTGAGTTGTTCAATTTAACGTTGAAGTTTCAAAACGTGCTTGAGTTTTTGTTAAAATCGATAAAATAGAAAGGGAAATAGCTATAAAAATCCAATAGTCTTATTGAACCTAATTCATATATTATTAATAATGTTTTGTATATGAAGTGGCGTGCCATATTACGGAAATACTCTAAAATAAATTGCAAAGAAAAAAAATCATGGACGTCATAGTAAAAACGTGATAAAATGATATTAAATCATTTAATTAACTTAAAAACCTTTTGACTGCATCTAATAAATAAAAAATAAAGTAAACTATGGAATTATGACTTGTGAAATAGAGCAGATGATTTAAAAGCATTTTATTATGTTCATATAAGCATTTTACTTAATACGCTAAAAAAACAAACAATCTCTTTTTTACAAAATATAATATTTTTTAAAATTGTATGATGCATGATACATTACAGAAAATTTTAAACCGCAGATACATATGATTATTAGGTAATCAATAATAAATAGTAAAATAATAAAAGTCTTTTAAGCCAGTTTTAAAATTTAGTCAGAAAACCTCGCGTCGAAAAAAATATTGTTGTTCGTACAATCTTTTTATATCTGATGAATTTACCCTTTTGTCTTGAAATTTGAAAAAAAACCAAACCATAATATTCAAAATCGTTCAATATTATAACATACTATTCTACAATGAATGAATATATTATTGACAAATTAAGGGGCCCACAATGGGGCACATTATTTAAATTTGTATGTATATACTTCAAAGTGCGTAAAATGTGGTTAAAATGAAGAAATTGTTGCTTAGATGCTGTATACATATGTGGTCCCATATCTCTCTTCAATATTAACCTATAATATTCAAACTCGGTCAGGTATACTATACTACTATTACTACACTATACTACCATTCCTAAGTAAATAATTATAAAAAATTTAGGGAGCTTGGGAAATAATTATCGAAAAAAGGGGGGTCACATTTAAAAAGCTGTGCATATAAATAGCCCAGTATATCCGTATATATACAATATATATTTCAAAATTGTTGTTTACATACAGCATACACATATGGTCCTATATTCCCCTTTTATATTAACCTATAATGTTTAAACACTGTCAAGTTTTTTATTATAACAAAAGTATCATACCAAAGAAAATAATTATACGCAAACATAACGTAGTATAATATGTAAGTATGTATGCATATATTTCTAACTGCGTTTTAAAGCGTAAAATGGAGAAATTGTTGCTTATATACAGCATCCATATATGGCCTTATATCTACCCTTAATATTAACCTATAATATTCAAACACTGTCAGTTATTATAATATAACATACCATATCACCATACCAAAGGAATTTATTCTAGACAAATTAGTATTTAAGTATGTGTGTACTTCAAAGTGGGTAAAATAGCGTAAAAAAGAAAGGGCGGCTTATATACTGCATATATATATATATATATATATATATATATATATATATATATATATATATATATATATATATATATATATATATATATATATATATATATATATATATATATATATATATATATATATATATATATATATATATGTAATAACAGGGCTCCAACCCTGTTATCAGTGTTGTATTTAGCTTGAAATAATTGCAGTCATAAGCCATCATACGTTCTAAACAGGTTTATTAAATGTAGGCTGGTATTGCTAACAGTTGACGTCCACGCTCCCTACGGGAGGGAGAGTGGACAAGACTCCGGACAATTCCGGTACAGTTTATCAGGATCACATCAAGATGAAAAGGACACGCAAAACTATGCGTTCTTACGTTTTATACCAACATAGATTTGAAGTAAAAAGGCACATTCGTACATTCCTTGTATCCTTACGCATTAAGGAAAATCATTTCTGCTTCCTTATATGGAATTGAAAAAGGGAACGATTCTAAAAATAACTCTTCCCTTGAAATATAAATCTATTTATATTTCAATGGTATGTTTTCAGCCTTGAATTCCCAAAATAGAATCTCTCTACGCTTATTCTTTAACAAAGACATTTTATGAAAACGAAAGAGATTTAATTCTTTTATTAATACAAAAGTATTTACTTTTTGTATTACATCCCCCCCAAAAAAAATTTTTGGAGAGCCAAAAAAAAAAATTTAGAATACTTTAAATTTAAAATTTTTAGGTTGGTACGATTGTTCCTTTTTCCCTACTACAAACAACATTTTTTCAATTATGTGAAGAAAAAATATTATTTACAATGACAAAAATATGAAAAACATGATTATGCAATTTATCTGTTTAGTAACTAAAGAGAAAGAAAAATTAAACATTTATATAACTAATCTACTAAAATTTTCAAAAACTTTTCACACAAAAATACACATAATTTTATGGAAACGAACTGGACAACAAGTGTCATATATTCAGAATTTAAGATTCTGTGTGGTTAAATGATTATTTACTTGAAGAAATGAAACTATTCCACTAAAATTTTCAAAAACAATTTTTCACACAAAAATATACAAAATTTTTATGCAAATGAACTGGACAACAAGTGTCATTTATTCAGAATTTAAGATTCTGTGTGGTTAAATGCTTATTTACTTGAAGAAATAAAACTATTCAACTAAAATTTTCAAAAAAATTTTTCACACAAAAATATACAAGATTTTATGAAAACGAACTGGACAACAAGTGTCATTTAATCAGAATTTAATTTCAACATTTGTGGTTTGTGATATTTCCTAAGCTTTGATACATGTACTTTTTCAAAATTTTGTTTACTTAAATTTCTTTTTAGTTATTTTGTTTTTGTAATCAGTTTCTTGGTCATTCTTTCTTTTTCCTATTTTTCCTTTTATTTTTTGTTTTTGTTATTGTTACCCTTTACATATTTTTTCGTCGATATTAACCTGATAATGAACGCATCCATTACCTAGATCTATCTTCGAAACATTTGAACTTTTTGGACATTCTTTCTTTCTATTTTTTGATGTTTACTTTTACTGAAACATCCTTAACATTCATTTTTTCGATGCTTACTTTTTTGAAACATCATTCTTTTCTTTTTTCGATGTTTACTTTTTTTTGAAACATCTCTTTCACCATTTTTTAACCTTAACATTTTGAGAATTCTACTGTTTAATGTGCAAAGATAAGTTGTCACTTTTAGAATTAGCAGAGATGATCAGTCTCTTACCAAATATAGTAACAACTGGCCCGACACAATGAATAAACAAACAAAAATCCCTGCAAGTCTACAACCCTACTAAAGCATATGGTAAATCAGTATCAAGTATAAAAAACTTAACTGATTAAACAATTTCGCCTATCGTAATAAGGGAGTCTCACAAATTTGTTTAAGTGTTAACTGTCCGTTTGTTTGGGTTTCACATTTTTTAAAATAGGAATATTTAGTTTTGACCAAGTCCGAAAAATTAAAAGAATTACAAATTTCTTTAAGTTTATTTGAAAACTCTTCATTGTTTGGTTCAAAAGAAAGTTTTGAAAAATTTTACTTTTTCATGTGGTTAAATCTAAAAGATCATTTGGAAACAGAAGTTTAAAAAAAAAAACTTAATTTAGTTTGCCGTCACTAGTTTAATTGACGTATGAACCACATTCTTTTTTTTTTTTCAAAAACATTTTAAAATGCACGAAAGAACAATATTATATCATAATATTATATATAAAAAAAAGTATATAAACACAAGAAATACAATCTACCTCTTAATAATACTCTATTCCATTATTCAAAATAAAATATTTAGATTACTACTCATATCTAATATTACTAAAATATTCAATCATAACATTGAGAAAGAAACAAAAATGAGAGAAAAAAATATATATCTACAGTAAATCCTTTCCATTAGCCACACTCTTCCTTTGACCTTCATCCATTTTTCGTTGACGAGAGAGAGAAAAAATAACACTTTTCTTTTTCTTTTTCGCGCACTTAAATCGTAGCAATTCATGAATATTCATGATTAAGATTCGCGCAGATTCGCTTTTTATTTCACAACTTGAGTAGTAAGAATTGTAGGATCACTCGGTGTCGAATCACTACTTTGGATGATGTTTCTTCCAACTTATAGGCACTATGGAATTGTAGGGTCATCGGATGGGATACTTTCACTGGTTTCAGGGGACAATCTCCAGCCATCGTCCTTCCTACATCAGCTTTTCAGGCGCGACGAGGTACAAGCAGTACGGGTGGAAAATCGCCATCCTTCCTTCAACGTTTTTTTCACTGCCGATTTTTTTCTCCTCCGGGGGTGATGGAAAATTTCCACGAAGCAGTCAAAATGGGTAAACTTCCTCCGCAAGTATTAATCCTGGCGTCTTGTAATAACAGGGCTCCAACCCTGTTATCAGTGTTGTATTTAGCTTGAAATAATTGCAGTCATAAGCCATCATACGTTCTAAACAGGTTTATTAAATGTAGGCTGGTATTGCTAACAGTTGACGTCCACGCTCCCTACGGGAGGGGGAGTGGACAAGACTCCGGACAATTCCGGTACAGTTTATCAGGATCACATCAAGATGAAAAGGACACGCAAAACTATGCGTTCTTACGTTTTATACCAACATAGATTTGAAGTAAAAAGGCACATTCGTACATTCCTTGTATCCTTACGCATTAAGGAAAATCATTTCTGCTTCCTTATATGGAATTGAAAAAGGGAACGATTCTAAAAATAACTCTTCCCTTGAAATATAAATCTATTTATATTTCAATGGTATGTTTTCAGCCTTGAATTCCCAAAATAGAATCTCTCTACGCTTATTCTTTAACAAAGACATTTTATGAAAACGAAAGAGATTTAATTCTTTTATTAATACAAAAGTATTTACTTTTTGTATTACATATATATATATATATATATATATATATATATATATATATATATATATATATATATATATATATATATATATATATATATATATACATATATATATCTAATATAAGGGCAACAACCCCTATATTTTGATGGATTTATTTGTCAAGAAAGCAGGAATAATGAGAACATGTTGTGCACAAGATTTTATTTTAGCAAATAGATCGTGAAGCCGAAGTCACATCCCCGCTCTCCCGGCTGGAGAGGGGGGGACAATGTTCCAGTCAGATCCGACGGAGTTCAGTTGGTAAACATTATACACCAAAAAGCCACGCTAAAACATTGCTCCTGCATTATATAGGATGATTAAAGGTTGTGAAGAGGTTAGTCATATTGCCTTTTTCTGTGTATTCTTACGCCTCATCAATTTATTTATTACTCATAGCAAATCGTTTAATCTTTCCATATATGGAAGTGAAAGATCTTAAAATAACTTCTCTTTTGAAGTATAAATCTAATTATTATTCATTGGCATGTTTTTAGCCTTGAAGTCCCAAAATAGAATTTCTACCCTTATCTTTTACTAAAGATATTTTATGAAAACGAATGAAGTTTTAATGCTTTTATTAATACAAAAGTATTTAATTTTTATATATATATATATATATATATATCTATATGGCCCTATATCTCCCCTTAATATTAACTTATATTATTCAAATTTACTCAGGATATTATGTTGCATTGGTGTATTATAACAAACTATACTGCCATAGCATGCAATGAAGAATAAAACAAAGAAAAAAAGAACAAGTTCAAAATGAAGAATAAAACAAAGAAAATAATAGACATATGAAAAAAAAGGTGGGGGGAAATAATAAGTAAAAAAATAACAAACAACAGTTAAGAAAAAAAGAAAAAAAAAGAATGAAATTTTATTTAAAAAAACAGGAAAATAAAATCGAAAAAAAAAGATATAATCCTTTCTTCAGCCCACACGATTATATCCGCAAAACAGAGTGCTTTCTGATATTGTATCAATAAAGCCAAAGCAAAATATATTAATACAATAGTGTGAGGAGCACTCAAAAAAATTATTATTATTATTATTTTTTTGTTTAAAAATAACAACAAATAAAATAGATCACAAAAAGTAAAAATAAGTAAAAATAACATGTAAAAACAGAAAATAAAATAAAATAAAAAGAAAAAACATTAAAAGGGGACTATAAAGCGAGTAGCAAGTATGTCTATTATTTTTCTTTGTTTTATTCTTTATTTTAAACTTATCTAGTGAGTTCTGTTTACTTGCAGCTTAAGCGCAATAAATGAAACTTATTGTTTTTCTTAACTTTCTTCGTGTTTTCTTGTTTTCCCGTATTTCCACTTATATTAACTTCTAACATTCAAACTCAGTCAGGTTTATATTCTAACATGCTAAAGTACCATAACAAAGGAAATTGTTATAGACAAATTTTGGGGTCTACAATGTGGCGCAATATTTAAATATGTATGTATAATATATTTCTTATCTTGTTCTAATGACTTTCAGTTGTTTAAACTTTATTTCAAATTAATAGAAGAGACTCCTTGAAATATCTTTATGCATGTAGGTTATTATTTTTTTTTGTCTAAGTGATTTAACTGATTATTATCTTCGTAAAACTCTGTACATTTTTATCAGCATAAGCAATAATAATTATCTTTTAAAAATTAGGAAAATCTCTTCAAAAAGGGGATTTGCACAATCAAAAGTGGCACAGACCATGATAGGTATGATGAAGTCAAAAGAAGACGAGAAGTTATATTCGTAAAATTGGGGAAACTTTTATAAAAGGTTTCTTTAATTAAGAATTGTCTTTATCCAAACACCGATATTAGGTAATAGTTGAATTATTAAGGTAAGAAACTCGTAATTGTCTATCTTATTAGCAGGATCCTGTATCTAAACTGTTTTTTTTTTAAATATTTCAGCAGCAAAATCAAATCAATTCGTAGATATAAACAGTTATAAATTATAAATGATCGTCAAAATTTCGAGATGTTCTTTTAAATTTAAATTTGTTCACTTTTCCTCTTTTCCTTGACTAAAATATGTTTAATTTCTGTTTATTGTAAAACTAAAAACCAAGTTTTGATTTTTATTAGAAGAATTCGAAAATATTCGAGGATAACAAGTAAGGAATTCCTAGAAAAAAATAAAAAAGTGAAAAAGATAAAGAAATTGAACAAATAATTAATAAAAATAAAATTACAAAAAAATAGAGAAATTCCTGGAATATTTTAGTTTGTTAACGTTTATTCAGTCTATTAGTTGAAAATATTTTTAGCTTTTACGTGCAGGAGTATTTTGATATTTTTTCATTAATAAATTTTTTTTTTAAATCTTAAAAATTTTTAAAAATATTTTTAAACATTAAATGGAAGAACTGTCAAAAATGTTTTTCTTAATTTGAAATTTATTAGACTATTTTCAACTTTATGAGATTAGATATAAACTAAAACGTTAATTTAAAATAATTATGTGAAAGTTGTCTAAATTAAATTTAATCTTCCTGCTATTTTCAATTAAAAAGTAAAGGAAAATTTATAATAAGCCAAGCAATATTTTTGAGAAAAAAATTATTTACAAAACATATTTTAATCAAATCAGTAAGATTAGAAAAATAAAAGAAGAAAATTGTAGAAGGTATTTTATTTTTCTCCCTTTAAACATTATTTAATCAGCAAAGGTAAAATTTCAGGTAGAAATGAAAATAATTAAATTAAATTTTCATCTAAATTGGTTCTCGAAGAATGAAAGTTAGATTTAATATTACCTAAATTCTAACATTCTGCAAAATGCGTGTTAAAAGGTCAAGTAAAGAAAAATATAATCTGTGAGCAGTTTTTTAGCTTATGATATTGGATTAAAATCTTAGAATTAATTAGTTTTATTAAATCATTCTTTTTATCATTATTTGCCGAATTGTACTTATTTTTAGGGTTATTGTATAACCCTAAAAATTATTTCTAAAATATAAAAAATTGCGGATGTGTTCATTTAAATTTTTAACCACCGAAGTTATAAAATAAAATACTTATTTAATTATAATTCTGTATGTTTTTTATGAATATTTTATTTTATATTAAAGGTTAAGTTTATATTTGAGAAAAGAAGTTTTGAAATTGATGATATAATTATGAACTTTTGATTGGAAAAAAAGTTAACAAATTTTAAATGATGTATTCATTAATACTGATTAGCAAAGGAACAATAGATTTAATTTAAAAAAAATACATTACCTTGTCCTTTATTTTATTTTAAGTTTGTTAACAACTCACCTTACATTAAATGTTAAATTCTATCAATAAAACAACTAACTGTTTTTTATAAACATACATTACCTTGTCTTTTATTTTATTTTGATTTTGATAACTACTCACCTCATGATAAATGTTAAATTATATCAATAAAAAATTTAAAAATTGATTGATGTAAGTATGTAATATTTTAGAAAGATGTTTCATTTGAAAATATTAAAACTTTAAGTGTTCAAGTTTGTAAGCTAAATTTTGATACTCCAATAGTTGAGTACAGAGTTATTCTGCAGTTAGTAATTTCAAACGTTTTTCTTTTATAAATATCTTTTATAAATGTTCTTATATAGAATACTGACTTGATAGCTACTTACCTCATGTTAAATGTCAAATTCTATAAATTTAAAAATTTAATTTTTTAAAGGAAAATACATTACCTTGTCTTTTATTTTATTTTAATTTTGCTAACAGCTCACTTTATGATAATTGTTAAATTACATCAATAAAAAAATTTAAAAATTGATTGATGTAAGCATGTAATATTTTAGAAAGATGTTTCATTTGAAAATATTAAAACTTAAAGTGTTCAAGTTAATGAGCTAAATTTTGATACTCCAATAGTTGAAAGCAGAGTTATTCTGCAGATAGTAATTTCGAATGTTTTTCTTTTATAAATATCTTTTATAAATGTTTTTGTATACAATACTGAAGTTAAATATGGTACATATTAACAGCATTTATAAGGTCATTTGTGGTGTAACATCAGTTGAATTTTTTTGACCCCACTTCATGCAAACCTAGCACATTAACTCAACACAAAGTATTATTCTCGTCTTCCTTAGCTTAAATTTAAAAAAATGAGCTCTATTTCAAGTTCTCCGTTCTGAGTTCGATTTCAAAATTTATGTTAAAACGTAGGCAAATTAGAGGTTACCACAATCAGTGGTTACATAAGTTCAGTGGTCAAACTTTTCCACTAAACAATCTGTTGCCACTTTTTGATAAATAATTGTCGAAAACAACAGTCGAAAACAACTGACATTAGAACTATTTTGTCTAATGTTAGTTGCTCATCAGGAGCCTAACCAAGATGAGGATTCTAAACCTGAATACTATTCCTAATAATTGAGCCTATGTTCTTCTGAGTCCATCTTCCGTGGACAGTACAGTACATTGAGAAAAAAGTATGATCAAAACTACCAGAATATGGTAAAGTTTACTGTTTTTGCTCTCTGCGAACGCTAAAAAGCTCGGTAATTTTTACCGAAGTGCTTTTTGAACAATTTTGAAAAAATAACAATTAAATATGGTTTCATAATTTCTGATGAAACTTGGCAAATATTGTACAATATGGTAATTCTATCATGATACCTTAGAGGATGGTCTAAAACCATTTATTCGGTTAAATTTACTTTCCAGTTTTATATTTTATTAAATATGTGGTAATAAAAATTAAAATTTTGAAAACAAGACTTTCCAGAAACCATTACCCTATAAGTGAAAAATTATCAAATGAGTAGTTTAAATACCATATATTTGAGTCTTTTATTAACCAAAATTATTATTATTTTTTCCTATATTTTTTTAACTTCAAATGTCATTACCATACAGTATGGTAATTTTGACGGAATTTTGTTCATCCATGCTGTAATGTCTGCCACGAAGGTTATTTTTTTAAAAGGAAAATGTTGTGTTGTTATTTTTTAAAATTTGTTTAAGAAGTTGTATTACCTCATTTCATGCTATCAAAATTGAGTTCATTAAAATTGTACAAATTAAAAGAACTTTTTATATTACCTGAAACTATCTTAACGAAAACTATTATCATACATCAGGAGTTTAAGTCCGAAAAACTATTCTATATTATACTAATTGAGCCTGTGTTAGCCTAAGTTCGCTGCATGTGGGCAGTACAAGAGATCTGCCCCGGCGATTATTTTTCATCGAAAAAGAAAAAAAAAATTTGTTGCGATTTTTTTAAAAAAATTGCGTAGGAATTTCTTTTATCTCTCTTCAGGTTATTAAAAACGCGCTCCTTAAAGTTAGGATATAAATTCAGAATTCTGCATAAAAACTATTAAAAATGAATGTTGTATTTTAAATAAATAAATGTGTCGTTGTCATTTAATTCATTTCTCTATGAGTAATAATAAAATGAGAAATCCTAATTTTCTTCGTGTTTGCATTTACATGATATGAAATTTATTTTGTAAATGTACTGGGCTCATTTTCTAAAAAATAAATTGACAAAACTAAAAGGAATTAAGAAGTGAATTAAATATTGAAATAAAACAATTTTTATGATGTAAAGTTAGTTTCCCCGAAAAGAATAAGATTTTTAAGAACTAGTTACACTTTTTAATCAAGAATTCTGCACGAAAATATGGTTGAAATTAAATTTATTCTGTAGACGGTATTTTCTTTAAGTTTTAAAAATAATTTATTTATGAAGATAGGTAATACTATTTTTAATTTTTATCTATTCGGGTAAATTTTTAGGAATAAATGAAAAAAAATTGTAGCACAAGGGAAATTTTTTTTATTTGCTTCCTGTATTTGGACACAATTTTTTTTAAACAGATCTTGGAATTTCAAATTTTAACTTCAAATTCGCAATCTGTTTTTCTCTGCAAGCTGCAGTTTTTTAAAATTTTTCAGTCTATTTTTTGTCGAAATGTACTAGTTAAAAAGAATTGTATATAACAGGACGTTCCATAAATATTGTGACAAATTTTTAGGAGAGTTAGGGCACATTATCAAGATTAAGATTGCATAGGATCATATGCTGCTGGGGTGCTTTCCTATTATTAACTGTTTTTTCTTGTGCTTCTGAATAATTCATACTAGGGAAGCGTCCCTAGGCTTATAAGATGGCTTTTTGGGGATGGATTTTTATGCAGTTTTAATCCTGCTGATGTACATTAATTCCCCTCGTCCTACTTTTCACGTGACACCCTACTATACATTCAACGTTTTGTCAAAACTTGCACATTTTGCCAAAAAATGGACTAAAAATTGGATTTAAAAAAATCTGTAGCTTTTGAGGAAAAACTTTGTTTAGATTTGAAATTCACGCACCCGAATTGAGCAAGATTAAGTATTTGTCTAAAGATAACAATTTTTTTTTCCTGAAGTAGTCACCCGGTTTCAACATGAATTAGCAATAACATGCTACTGTGGCATGAATATTATGCATTTTCAGTAAAGCGAAGTTTTGATAAGCAGTTTCATTTTTAATTGAATTAAACTCAATAATGAAAAATATTTCTCGCATATGTCTTTGTGATTATTTTCTTAAAGACATCTCTGAAGAATTATTGAAATCTATTACTAAGTATATTATTAAAATCCGTTAACGAATTATTATTTTACAGAAAAAATTATTCTTTGTGCAATTACTAACGGTTGCTAAAAATATTTTTCCGCAACCATCGAAAATTCCCCGAGGACACTTTTTGATTAAATGCATAAAATTTTTCAACAAGCAGTTTTATAGATATAAGTTAAGACGATGTTAAGAAATGTTTTGTATTATGAGTTGTTGTTTTAGTGGGTAACCTTCTTATAATATATAACCTTATTAGTAGGTAACCTTCTTATATTCTGTTGTTTTAGTAGGTAACCTTAAAGGTAAAATATTTTTCCGCAACCATCGAAGAGTTCCCGAGGACACTTTTTAATTAAATGCATAAAATTTTTCAACAAACAGTTTTATAGATATAAGTTACGAAGATGTTAAGAAATGTTTTGTATTATGAGTTGTTGTTTTAGTGGGTAACCTTCTTATAATATATAATCTTATTAGTAGGTAACCTTTTTATATTCTGTTGTTTTAGTAGGTAACCTTAAAGGTAAAATATTTTTCCGCAACCATCGAAAATTCCCCGAGATCACTTTTTAATTAAATGCATAAAATTTTTCAACAAACAGTTTTATAGATATAAGTTAAGAAGATGTTAAGAAATGCTTTGTACTATGAGTTGTTGTTTTAGTAGGTAACCTTCTTATATTCTGTTGTTTTAGTAGGTAACCTTAAAGGTAACCTTCTTATCTATTCCAAGTACGTATGCATTATAAACTGCTTACTATTGACAACTTTATTTTTTTAATTAATTGTGTAAATATATTTTATACTTGCAGTCTAACTGAATACCCATTCCGCTTAAGGTTTTGAAAGAAAGTAAATAGTCAAGTATTAATCAACACTACATTGTTAGAAATTTTTTTGGATGAAATGTGTAAATAACAATTTATTTAATTACAATTTTACCACATTCAAACAAATTAGTCAAACAAGCAGAAATAATATGGTATTCAAACTGTTTACTGTGAGAAAAACTGTTCATTAACTGCTCTGACCTAATACGGTTAAACAACCGTAATTTTCTCGTACTAACTATGCCCACCTAATGAAGCTATTTAGTTCCTTACATCTGGGAACATACTAGAGCTGAGAGGGTCAATCTGCCAATCTTATGACCAACAAAATAGTCATAAGATTAGGGTCACAGCATTGACACCACAATATTTCCTCCATCCTGTTCAACATATGAAAAGTTTTCAATGACCCGCACTTCTTAATTTGCGATCCTGGGATATTAAAATACGATTCTCTCATTTACGCTAAAGTGGCACCACTATAAATCTGCTAAGCTATCTACACGTCCAGTTAAATTCGTTTTTGCAGTTTGAACAGTTACTACTTTACGGTTGTAAATAGTTAAAAACAGTTAAATTCGTTTTTGCAGTTTGAACAGTTACTACTTTACGGTTGTAAATAGTTCTAACCACACTAGTTGTAAACGGTTTTAAAACCGTAAAGGTAAAAAATGCGTTCTTCCCCGTAAACTTTAAGGTTAATCGGATGGGCAGATTGCCGCCTGTTATTTTATCCTAATTTTAGAAATAAAATTCTAACAATGTACGAAATGATGCACGAAATTGAAAGACAACAAACACATTTATTTAAGCGAAAACAATTCCATACTTGTGCTAAGTTCACAACTTCTTCACGGTAGGACAATGTATTAACATGGTTTTTCAGCAGTAAGAGCAAGAGGTGAAATGACATCTTAAGGCGTCGCAAATGGTTAGTCACTGAAATATGCAAAAGATATATAATGAAATAAAGATATATAATAAAATAATATATAATAAAATATCTGAGTAATATCGGTTAGTTCCTGAAAAATAAATTTTATTAGCGTTCTTATAATCAATTTTCAGGAAAGTTTTATCCACTACAGGGTAACAAAAAAATATAGGGATCATTTTTGAATGTTTTTTTTCCAAAATTTATTACATAAATTCAGCGATGCTTCTCAATATGCCGACCTCCGGCATAATAGATTCGTCTACATCGCTTCGATCATGATTTTAAAGCCCGCAAATATATTTCCTGGGGGATTTTCTTCACCTCTTCTCTAATAGCTGTTTGAAGGCTTCTCAATGTAGAAATTCTTCGCTTATTCAGTTTGTTTTTCAGATGTCCCCATAGGAAATAGTCTCATGGTGAAGCATCAGGACTGTTTGGAATTCATTGTTCTGGTCTCAGGAATTGCACTTGCTGATCTGTTAGGAATTTCTGGGTGACCTTAGATGCATGCGATGGGGTAGAGTCCTGATGGAACACAGCATCACCATTAGGGTACAATCTGCAGCAATCATAATTAAGAAAGGGTTTTAATATCTTCTGTATGTTATACTCAGAATTTATTTTGGCTCCAGGTTTCACAAACCTAGGTTTGGTCACACCATGGGTGGATAAGCCCATCCAAACCATTACGCCTTTGGGATGAAGCACCGTGGTTGATGGTGTCAAGTCTCGCCTGTTCTGCCCACGGCTAAGATATTTAACTTTAGATTTAGCATTGGTATCAGATAGATAGATCCAAGCTTCATCAGTTGTGATGAACTTTCGCCATCTGTCTTTACGGAGAAGCTTGTAGAGGGGCGTGGCCTCCTAATCTGCACCGATCTCTCTTTTAAATGATGACATTTAGGTTTTTTATGGCATTTTTTCTTCAACTTTTGTTTTAGTTGATAGCTTGTAATTTGCTGACTCACGTTAAGAGCTTTAGCCATGCTTGCCTGTGTTGGTGGATCCGGTTTTGATGTCACCTTATCAAGCTTCTGCAAATCTGATTTCTTCAATTTGCTTGGCCGTCCACTTCTTTTTGGTTTTGCATTATTTTGCATCAATCCGAGTTTTGAATTCTTGATGCGACTGATATGGCTGAGTGAAATCGCAATATCTTTCTTTTTAAAATGGGTCTGTATAATCTTGTGGCTCCATCGAAGTTCTAAAAATGCTTTTACTTGACCAATTAGCTTTTTGTCAAATTTCTTCAAAGGTATTTTTGTGATTTTATGGAATAGCATTGCAATTGAAAGTCTAATAGCAGAGCTTTAGATCAGTGTGCTATATATGTAAAAAGGTTTTAAAACTTTAGTGGTAGATAACCACAAAAGTGATCCCTATACTTTTTTTTTTACCCTGTATAATTAAATTATTGAAGAATTCGATAATTAAATTCAGATATCATGGAATCTTAGATAAGTGTCAATTAAACATTATAAAGCACTTTTTTTGCTGAGTATAACGCCGTGATGGTTTAATATTGAAATATAATATTATAAATGTTGATATGTTATTTTGGTGAGTTAAGCATATTTTTATTATTTTAAAAAAATATTTAAAATGATTAAAATATGCCTAAATTCAAATGTTCTTCTAGTTAAAGATGCATTAAATTTTATGTTAAAATTTTTTATTTTATAAGCTAAAAAAATTCAAAATTCAAGCAAGAAAAGTGCCTACATAAATACCTTGGAAAACTTCTTTCTTATTATTAAATTTTTATTTGAATTCTGAAAGATACTTCTGTAACGCCAAAATAATAACAAAAACGCATTCGTTAATGGTAAAGAAAAGAAATTATTTAATAGAGTTCTAGTAGCAATATCAGAAAGGAACACTTAGCCAGTTTAAAAGACAGTCAAAAAAGAAAAAAAAATTGATAATACAATAATGAAAGAAAAGAGAAATTTTAAAAATTTAAGATTTATTAAGTTTTATTAGTATTTTATTATTAAGTTTTATTATTAAGTTAATTGTGCTTACGAATAAAATTATGTTTACCTAACGGTCTCTTTTTTACAGCTTCTTATAAATGATATATTTTTTTCTTTCTTCACATTAATACAATATTAAAGAGAATTATTTTTGAGAATAAAATCATGTGAGCTGATGACTTCATAATTTATCTTATTTTTTTAACTTAAATTTGTTTAAAATTTTTTTAATAATTGTTATATTTTTAATAATGTTTACTTCTTTTTTATTAAAAATAGTTTTTCTTTTTTTTGGTCTCATTTTGCGTTTTTATTTCTAAAATAATAAATAAAAACTATTCAATTTTTTTTCATTCAAAGCAAAAAATAAATTAAAAAATAGTTAATGCTAAAAGCATAACACTTATTATTGTTAACACTAAAAATAAAAATAGTTAACACCAATAGCAAGAAATATTGAAACAAATTTGAGGAATGGGCACTTTTATCCAAAATAAGCTACAAAAATATTTTAATATTGAAGCATTATCTTTTTAATTATTGCAAAAATTAGAGTCACCAGTTTCTTAAAGTTTTTAAATTTTAATATCGGAGATAGAAGATTTATGGCAATTTTTGTATACTGTTTGTATGGTGCAACAGTATAAAAAAACCAATATAATCTTTTCAAAAGTTTCAGAAGTGCGTGGTACAGACTTGCTTAACCCTTATTCTAAAGGATCTAAATTCTTACAACATTTCCTGATAGTTAAAATGCATTGAATTTACTTAGCTTAAACTGCCTTAGTTTAACTTTTAAAATAAAATATGTCAGTCAAACTTATTTCAAGTCTCACACAACGTATTAAATATCTTGCGTTTTCCAAATATAGGTGGTAGTAACTGCAAATTGTTAAAAGATTGCTTAAAACTTTCAACAGGAAGATCAAATTATAAATGGAACCTCCGAGTTTGATGGCTTTATAATGAGACACCTTTTAAAACATATTAAACGAAGTGAGTCCATACTAAAGTCTTTGTGAGATGTTTTGAAACAAATGACTATTTATTTAAATAATATTTAATGTGCTTATGTTTAAGTATATGAAAAAAAACAAAGAAAAAATTTAAAGTTAATTCATTATTAATATTTATCTTTATTTAAGTTAATTACTGAATAAATTCAGTTTTGAGAACGAAAATAAATTCATTTTTGAGTACGAAAATAAATTCATTTTTGTGTAAGAAAGTAAATAAATTTTTTTCTTAACTGATTTGTATGCACAAAGATTAAAACAAATAATTTATTCAAATTTTAATTTCAATACTTTCGTTCTTATTTTTATAAAAAAATAATCAATTTTGATGAATCTTGATAATGAATCTTCAAATTTTCATACCAATTTTGTTTTCTATCTTCCTCAGATATTTTTAGTTACAATTTTGTTTTTACTTCTTTCTTAACCCTTAACTATCGGTTAATTCTCAAGAAAACGGTCATAAAAGTGTCAATTTTTTTGGCCTTTGTATTTGTTTTGCGTATTTGATTAGTGCTGCAACTATCTGCAATTGCCTTAAAAATATCCTGTTACTGCCATCTAGTGTGTAAAATGAGAAATAAAATGTTTTCCGGGCAAAAGATATGAATTAGTTTTATTCTTATTGACGCGTTACTACTGAACACTCCAGGCCGTCAATATCACGGGAGCGAGAAATAGTAGGCGAAATCTCACCCCGTCATTTTCACGGGAGCGAGAAGGAAGGGGTTGAGTAAAATATTTACTTTACTTAAGAAAGAATCAGTAGCATGTAGTATTAGTGCGTTATATTGATTACGTGAATTAGTATTAGTATGTTACGTAATGTAGTATTAATATGCTATATTTATTATTAGTATTAGTATGTAGTATTAGTATTTACTCATCAGATCCAACGAATATACTATTGAAAAAGAAAACTATTATTATTGTTATTTAGCTACTATTTTACTGTTATTATTATTATTATTTATAATTTTTATTTATTATTATTATTATTACTTATAATTTTTATTTATTATTATTATTATTATTTATAATTTTTATTCATTATTATTATTTAAAATTATGATTTATAATTATCATTTATCAGTGTTATTTATAATTTTTATTAATAATTATTATTTTTAATGATTATTATTATTTATAATAATAATAATTATTTTTATTTATAATAATAATAATTATTATTATTTACAATTATTATTAATTATTATCGTTATTTATAATTATTATATATTATTAATCATTATCATTATTTATAATTACCTACTAAGAGTCTTCCATCCTCTGACCTACCCCCAGCATTCACAGTTCCTTTCTGTTCCGTTTCGTTTTCCAGATTCTAAAATATAGTAGAATAGTACAGTAGTTTAAGTAATATGTTCTTACACATAACCTGCATTTTGATATTACTTGGTTACAAACGTATAAGCTATTGAAGGCAGCGTGAAGCAGATTTGTGATAATTCTCTCTTATATAAGAAAATGCTGAACTTTCCAAGTACATAATTCTTCTTGTTTTTGCTTAATACTCAATTCCTATGTTGATTCTGCTTAACACAGTTTCTTGTAACTGGATAATTGAGTGTTGTCATCGCAATGTAATTTGAGAAGAAAAAAAAGTATGGTCAAAACTGCCAGAATGTGTGTAGAATTTACCATGTTTCTGGCTTTATGGGAACACTGAAAACAGAATGATATTTTTTTTAAGAACTTTGGCAATGACTTTTGGAAAAATTAATCATAAAATATGGTCTTATTAACATGCTGTTTGGTAGTAAAAGTAGTAATTATATCATGAAACCATTCATGATATAATGAATGGTATGAACCGAATGAATGGTATGAAAACCATTCATTCGGTTAAATTTCCTTTTCAATTTTTTTTTACTACTGTGTGGTATTGAGAGAAATAATTTTGAAGCAAACGAAAATATTACCAAATAAATGGTTTAAATATCGAATATTTTGATGGTTGGATAGATTTGATTTTCGGTTTTATTAACAAAATTAAGTTTATTTATTTTTTTATTTTTTTAACAGAAGTGTTATTACTATAAGAGCAAGGTAATTTTATCGGAAATTTGTTTGCGTATGATCTGCATTAAATAAACTATATTCATTTAATGTGGCAGCGTATGTGCATATTTTTGAAAAAAAAAATAATCCACGCAAAAACACTTTATTGAGAGTCGACCAGGTGGCCGAGTGGTTAGCGTGCCTGACTGCGGAGCCTATGGTTGCGGGTTCGAATCCCGCTGAGGGCATGGATGTTTCTGTCTCTCTCTATGTCCTTTCTTCTGTGTGATTGTGAGAATGTAACCCGCCCTATAAGCGGGTTTGTGGTTGTATGACGTGGGCGAAGCTACTCCACCGCCGTGACCCAGCTGTAGGCGCTCACTGGGTAATGATAAGAAAGTAGCAATTCTGGCATTTCTGAGGCCAATGGGAAATAGACCCAAGTGCCCGCCATTAACCTCCCGAGAAAAAAAACTTGTTTGAGAGGGAGAAGCTTAGAATTGAATTTTCAAACGGGTGTCTTAAAGTCTTAAGGACAATGCAAACTCAAACTTTGCTCAAAATTGGCCATTATTTATCACTTTCAAAACGCCCTCTTTTTAATAATAAATATTTTAGTGCTTTGCTACATCACAAAACTTGTTTTTATTATGGTACCATGAAGTCAGAAAGACAACATTTTGTTTATTCATCTCTAAAATAATGATTTGTGACTCTCGATGTTGATATATGTTTAATTTCAAATCAATGACAAATATTATAAAAATATAATTTAACAGCGGTTGTGATATTTTAAATTTTGAAACTTAAATTGTAATTATTTTAAACATAGCGATATTTCAAACTTGCATAACAATGCATAAATGCCTATTTTGAATTTACGATGGACCGTTATAATTTGAATTGTGATAGAAAATGCATTTTTAAAGTTTGCTATTTGTTGTAGCTAAAATTTATTTGCATAAAAACCATATTTTGTCCTTTTTAATTAAAAACAACTAGGAAATGTTTTGCAAACTTTTAAAAATATTAGGAATCAAAAAAACCAATTGTCTTAAAGAAATAAGCAAATTTAATATTCTAATTTTCCTTTTTTTTTTAAAAAATAGAATGAAAAAAAATGCCATCGTTTTAAATTACTCATAAAGCTTTTTTTATTTTTATATTTAGAAAAAAATAAGACAGGTTGAGCAAAACTGCGCAATACAAAAAACTAATAATGCAAACAATAAAGATAGTTTTTATAAAAAAGGTATTTGTAAAAAAGTTTTTTGTTTAATAAATTAAACATTTCCTGTAATTGTTTTAATTTTGACAAAGACATTTTTTATGCTATTATAAAATGCATTTTTAAAAATTATACTTAATGTATGTTAATTTTTTTTCAGGTCTTAGAATTTGGCTCATTAGATTATGGAAAAACTTCTCTTTCTTTTTCTCCTTAAATAATTTATTAATGAAAAAAGGGTAAAAAGTTTTTTCTTCTTTAAAAGTGATTGGATGACTTAAGAATTTACAATAAAATAGCAACTTCTATTTTTTTTTAAAAAAAGGCTTTTAATCAATATAAAAGCCGATCACTCTTTGAGAAATGTACATTTTTATGAATTATTCAAAGATTCTTAATTTTCGGGAATAAAGTTTCAAGATATAAATAAAGAACGTTTGATAGTAAATGATTACTACGTTTTCATTTACTCGGTTTTGTGTAGGTGACAATAAGATCTTGCTATCGGACTTTCGATCATTTCCTCACTAGCTAGAGATCTTAAATCTCTTTCGAAGTCCATGGCAATGCAAACCTCAAATGTTTTATTATCGATATAAAAATAATTTTGTTACGATATTAATCCCAAAGAGAAGTTATTGACAGTTATAATTACTCGCAAATTAAGAGTACAATGTAAATCCCAGTTTGGTATTAATTTGATTTAAAACTACGCTGTTAGCCACAATTTTTGATGTTGAAGAGAACTAAAACTTTATAAGGGGCAAGTAGTCACATTTTTATTTACTTTTTTACTGTTATTGATTTAATTTCAATTGTGAGGCATAAATTCTTGGACTATTTTACATTGGATTCATAAAAATACTATACTTATACTTTGGAAAACAATAAAATTTTTATTTTTAATTAAATTTATTGTTTTTTCGTAAAAAAAAATATTTCACTTGACACGATATCCTTTTTTTCTTTGCAATGAAAGGCAGAGTTCATTGCAGCCCGAATGTGGTGCATAGATAATTTGACCTATTCCTGCTTTAAGCATGTTTTTAATGACTCATTACTCCTGTGTTTTTGTCCCTCTACCTCCCTGTCTTCAATTGGGTATTTGCAACTCTAAGAAAAGACGATCAGGCATGTGACCCATGAACTCAGTGCCAACTGATCGTTTCTAAGCTAGATGGGGCTTTAAAATAGATGAAGTTAATTAATTACAGCGCCGTATCATATACGAATATAGCATATACGAATATGTTTAACATTACCACTAACGGTGTAATCATGATATTTTCGGTAACTTGTATTAGCCTGTTAGCTCGCTTTACTTCTGCACTTAGGGCCGGGATAGCCTGGTCGGTAGGGCGCTGGGCTCATGTCCGACAGTTCGTGGGTTCGAACCCCGGCGGCCAAAGACTCCCCGTGTAGTAAAGTGACTGATGCACGTTAAATCTGTCGAGTCGCAAAAGTTCTCCATGTTCCCATAACAAATCAATACCTCTGGGGGTACTGGATTAGAGATCGAACGTTCTCTGATTCAGGTCAAAATTACGATCTGTGGATGAATGAATGGATGTATGAATGGGTCCGCCCTATAAACGGGTGTAACGTATGGTGTGGCAGAAGTCGAATTCTTGGCCATAGATGGCGCCACTGGAAAACAAGAACAATCGCATCCCCTCTGCCTAAGTAGGCATACGTCAACAACAACAACTTCTGCACTTAAACAATGCGTTTAGCAACTTTAAGGATATTTAATTTTTCTTGTGGTTTCATTTGATTCTTTTTTATAAAAAAAAATATTTTGTAAAAATGCTGTTGTGTTTCCCTAACAATGCATATTTTAATCTATAGCAATGATATTTTCAAGGAAATTTCGTATTTTTAATACTGTGCCCAAACCATATAACGCTGGGACGAAATGATTATTTACAAACCACCCCTGAGAATTTGAAAACTGCTGAAAAAAAATGTTTCTCTTTTTTGCCAGTTAATTGCAAACATGCATCCAGACAGATTTTCGCATTTATATACTTCGAGAAGATATAAATAAAATTGTAAATTGCTTTCCTACTCAAAGAAATTAAAGCTTTTCTGGCTTCTTACAGTAGAATCGACTAAGACCAGCACCTTCTAGAATAGAGAAGGCCTCAGCACGAATCTATTTAGTAGTTCAGAGTAACGAACTGCTAAATAGACTACGGGCAACTAAGCTGTCATTACGCGCAATTAAACTGAGAAGTGAGGAAAATATGAAAGATGTCATTACGTTTGGACTCCTTAAGGGATCAAAGTTCTTGTTTATGGTAATCCGTGCTGAGGCCTTCTCTCTTCTAAGAAGTATTGCTCAGACGTGATTCTAGAAAGTAAAAATCATGACAGATGAAGACTTTACTAACTTCATCGAAGGAATAATTAATTATGCATGTGTGAAACAAAGTATCCTTAGAGAAATGCACAAAAAGATAAATAAATAAAGATAAATAAAAAAAAAACTTTACGTTTCACTATGAACGAGAAACTCGGTTATATACGTTTGAGCAAGAACTTTTAACAAAATACTATAATTTAACAAAACTCTTGTTTTCTTCTCTTTATTTTTTACAGAAATTTTTTACAGTTTAAAATGCACTTAATGAACTTTTATTATCATTCAAAATTTTCCTCATATTTTTGCATGACTTGTCTACATTAAACTTACCTCAGACGATTAGTGTGTAAATTTTTTAAAAAAGGTATCTTTATTAAGTATACTTTAAAAATATTTTATTTATTTTAAAAGTATTTTATTTATTTAAATTTTTTTTATTTAGTTTGAAAATATTTTATTTATTTTAAAATGAAGATAGGTGTTTACATTTTATTAATAAAAATGATATTCTTGAAAATGAGGAACAGCAAGCTGTAGTGGCAAATTTATAGAAACTGTTTATACTTTTCTCGGCAGTATGCTACATTATCTTCAAAGATTTTTTTTCTTCAGCAACAAATTACTGCACTTATCCTTTTTGCTACCGTGATGTTCCCATAATCTCAGATTCTTTTTTAAAGTAAAATCTTAAAAATGTTATCTATAAAAAATGATATTTCCACCTTTTTCACCGTTTGACAAGAAGATATAAAAATAAACAACTAAATAGAAAAATACATTATATATAACAGCAACATTTTTTTCTTTTAAGCTTACATTTTACTGAGATTTTAACGCTATTTTTCTTCCGTGTCTGTAAATTTCTTGAGCAAAATACCAAAACACAGATTGTTTACATGCTCCATTATTTCTTAATCTAAATTTATTATATATAAATTTCACTATGATCTTGATGTAACGAAACAGAGCACTAACATTCATTGTTTTTCGACTTTTCCTTTTTAAATTAAAATCTATGTATGGCGTGCAAAATAAAACATGAAACACTATGATAGTTTCTGATCTAAAGAATGGTTTTTCAAGTATTACATAAAAATAATAACGTTTCAAGGGAACTAAATATGCTCTGGCGCATTTTTACCAATAAGATAATCCAAGCAAATAATATACATAGGGGAAGAAGGCTAGCTTCCATAGACATAATGTAAACCAGTCTCCCACGGTTTGGTGCTGTTCCTATCAATAAAGGAAAATAAATATTATTTAGGGGCGCAGAAACATAGGTTCTTGAAACGGATTTGCACCAATCACTGCTGGGATTGGGTGGAGAAGTAATTATTTTTCTTTTTATTTATTGTTGGTTTGTTTTGCATTTTTATACTATTCATAAACAGTACTGTGCCGGCCAGGTGGCCGAGCGGTTAGCGTGCCTGACTGCGAGGCCAATGGCTGCGGGTTCGAATCCCGCTCTGGGCATGGATGTTTCTCTCTGTGTTGTCCTCTGTTGTGTGTGATGTGTGAATGTGGCCCGCCCTATGAACGGGTTTGTGGCAGTGTGGCGTGGGTAATGTTGCTCGCCTCCGTGACTTAGGTTCACAGGTGCCCACTGGGTAACGCTAAATGAGCAACACTTCCGGCATCTTCCGAGGTGAAGAACGAGAGTTCAAGTGCCTGCCGTTATCAAAAAAAAATAAATAAATAAATAAAATAAACAGTACTGTATTATTAATTAAAGTATTACCTTGAGAATACATTTATAACATCCATGTTGATTCAATTTGCTGACACATGTTGACATGAAAAGAAAGATTAAAATGGCGGTTAGCGGAAGGCAGCGTACTCAATTTAACATGCGTACATTAATTAACAGCGTACTCATGTCTAACAATCGGTTTATAGGTGTCCTACTTCCTGACTGTCACTTTTTTACCTATGCCCTGGATCTTAGTACGCATGATATTCTGCTAAATCTGAGTATGTTGCTGACCCTGTAAGTTATTATTATTATTATTATTATTTTTTGGTATAGCATATGACATCGAGCTGCCTTCCGCGTTAGTTACGCATTCGAACTTCTTCTCCTTTCGATAATCTTTGACCCAGGTTCCGATCTCGCTGATGGTTGATAGATTCGTTTATTGATGTCAGCTAACACCGATCACTGTTCCAATGCAAACTATCCACAGTGGCAAGCGTGTTATGGGTTAGAAGTCCCTCACAGTATGTTAATTCACTGGAGTTTTTAGTAGTTTTCCTCTTCGTCAGGCGCAAATTTTTATTTAAAAACCCTCCATGATGATGGTTTTTTATCTCAATATTTGGTTTCTCAATTTGGTTCAACTATTGGTTTCTGGGTTGAGTTCAAAACTAGTTGATCAAATGTAGTTGATCTCTGAGTGTTTTATAAGTGATATCCACAAATCCAATATGATTCGGCTGCTCAACGTTGCTAATGAAAAACAAAAATGAAGGAACTCATGTTTAAATCACTTAAAATAATAGAAATTTTTTCACAGTCCCGTAATTAGTTCTATCTATGAAAAAAAAAACACATACAATTTATAACTCAAATATAATTTCGTTTTTATTTTAAAACGTCTTTACTTTCCCTAAGAGAAAGTAAATTAATACGTGTCTTTTTATTTGTTGTATTGACATTTTACCAAGAGACTAATCGATGCGAGGATCAACATAACCTTAAAAAAACATAGAGTGATATCTATTAGTTTAAACTAGAAAATAAAAATCATATATTTAAAATATTTTGTTATTTTTACATATTCCATGAAAAAGAAACTGCGAACCGAAGAAGTTTCTCCTCAGGGGTACTTCTTAAGTTTTTCAGCCTGACAGCTACCAAAATTTGTTACTCTCAAAGGACAATATTGACAAAGGTTTCATTATTTTAACAACCGTCAAGAGATCAAAATTTCAATTAGTTTGTTTAATAGTTAAGTATGACAATTTCTTTGCTTACTCTAATATTCATGAAATATATTTATAATTCTAATGGAAAAAATCGCATCTTTTTTTTCTGAAAACATAAAACTCTCGAGAAGCATTTCAGTAGCAATTTCTTAAGAATTAATTATTAAATTAGGATAAAAACAATGATTCTATTACATTATAAGCAAGTTTTTTGCAGTTTATGAAGATTTTATGAATACACTTAAAATAAATTTGTATAAGTTGTTAAATTTCTTGTGTCATTAATTCATCGTTTTCTCTAATACCGCATAAAAAATGGCGTGTCTCAAAGGAAATTTTTAAAAGCAGATACATTAATATTAATTGATTTTGATAAATTATCAGAAACATTATTTTTATTTGTGTGTATGTACTTGGTCTTACTAAAAAAACTATATGCTATAGAAAAATACTGAGAATTAATTTATGATCAAAAATTAAAATTTCTGTATTAAATCAATAATTTTTTTTAGAACTCATTGTACAATTACGAATTACACACTATTTATGATTAACTCATATTTATTTGGTGATTGATTTATTGATAGAACTATTTGTATTTTTATTACTTTGAATTAGTGTTTTATAAGTGAAACTGGCTACCATCGGTATTTAATACGGTTTTATACACTTATCTCTTGTCTTTATTTTTGTTTTTAAAAATTTGCATTACATTGCAGTTCAAACTCAAAAATTGAGGCCACTAGAGCTTAATATGTTTTACGCACTTTAATTAAACCCTTGAATACTTAATTTATTTCCCTTTCTTCGCTGTTGTTATTGTGGAAAATATTAAGGAAAAAACATAATTAACTATAACTCTCATGAACACGGTCCACAACGACCTGGTCACACCAGGTCGTTGTGGTGTTCCAAAGTCCAGCAGAGGACTGATTGTAAGGAAACTGTTCCCAATAGAACACCGAAGTCAAGAATCGCTGACTGTGACCAATAATATATAAATACATTCATATCGGTCCTCGTTAAATTTCTCTGCAGTTAAGTGCTCGACTTCTAGTGCACGTCGTAGGACTACTAAAGATGAGGAGTGATCATCTCTGCAGAGGAACAAAAATGTGATGGCATGTCTTCGGATCATCCTCAAGGATGTTTCCCAGGTCGTCCACAATAGCCCATTGTGCAGCTCTAGTGTGACGTAAATAAAGTACCTACCTACCTTAATGCCAAAAATGATGGTAACGAATTTACACCAAAGTAGTGCAGTGAAACACCATGTATAACTCTCGATCTAGCGTTTCACTACACCAATGTTCTTTTACCCTACTTGGTGTACAGAAGCCATTACCTATTTAGTTATTTAATAACACTAATATAATTAAAGTAAGATGATTAAAATATAATTGAAGTAAGATACATCAGAGTAGTTAATACTAAGATATTATACGTAAGAGTAGTACAATAAAGTTATTGGAATTTTGTTATTAAGTAAGCAATTTTATTATTCAATAACAGTAATAGAGGTTGTCAATAGTATCCCTTCAGGCGCCTTGGTCATCTACACTGACGGTAGCAAGTTGGAAGACGGTAGAAACGGGAGTGGTGCAGCAATGATAGTGAAGTCAGGATTAGTATCCGAAACCCTGACAATTGCTCAGTCTTTGGATCTGAGATCATGGCTATTGGAACTGTCCTTAATTATGTCCACAACTTATAATAATTGAATTTTGATATTGGCCGATAGTAGGAGTGCTATACAGTATTTCAAGAACTGGCCGGAAATATTTTATATTCCTGGCCAGGAGATTATGAAGCTTCTATCTGAGATAGACCTGAAGACACCAATAAGCCTCCAATGGATCCCATCGCATGTCGGAGTATATGGCAATGAGACAGCCGATGTGCTCGCCGCGAACGGCTGTGATCTTCCTATGGACTGTTTGAACCGCCTTACTTCCACTGAGATTCACTCCTTGGGAAAACATTGTTTGCTTCCAGTGTGGCACCGTACTTCATACCATCAGTGGTATGCTGGCAACGGCCTTGGCCTATCATTAGCATGCTCCGGCCCACGGCCTTTCCAATCGGCGATGGCCCGATTTCGCAGTGGCCATCTTAAGTGTTTGAGGTTTCAAAATGGGGAGAAGACATTCCAACCTTGTTTCTGCTCACAACCTGCTAGTCCTGATCACCTTCTTTTTTGCCTTGGCGCTTCTTTTAAGCAGCTACTGGTTGATCGATACTTTCTGCAGATATGGGGAACTGACGCGACGGAGCCTTCTGGGACTCGTCTAGGCTTTCCTTCTTCAGGGGGATGTGTAACAACAACAATAACAGTAATATAATTAAAGTAAGATGTATACATAAGAGTAGTACAGTAGAGTTATTTTTTCTATAGAATATAAAGTTAGAATAATTAATTTATAATTCATATATGCACTAATTCTTAAAAAAAAGTTTGTTAATCAAACATCTGCGTAGCACTGAGAGGGTCATAATACGAATTCAAACTAGGCTAAAAAGAATAATAAACTCTTGCCAGATCTTTTCTGATTTATAAATCTGGTAATTTTATCGCAATTCTTTAAAGTATGGCGTGAAAACCTTTTATTCTCTTCAATTTACTTTGCATCGTTGTATTTTTACTAAACGTTTGGTAATAAGAACTATACCAGCGCATTATAAACTTAATTGTGTCGGACTATTCAGGGCCGACTTAACTTCCGATCTTGTCATCGACTTTCTGGCTGTCAACAACTTTTTGGAATTGATCTGACTAATGTCAGATGTATGAGGATAAGCAACACCAACAACCAGCACATTAACACTCTGATGTGTAAATGTGGTAATTTTATCGTTATTATTCAAAGTATTGCGTGAAAATATTGTTTTTGGTTAAATTTATTTTCTATAGTTGTATTTTTACTAAATGTGTAATTAATAAAGTCTATTAACCAAACATTTACGCTCTGACGTACAATCTGGTAATTATATCTTGATTCTTCAAAGTATAGTTTGAAAATATTTTTTTCCCGTTAAATTTTCCTTTATAGCTGTATTTTTACTAAATGGTGAGGGTAATAAGAACCATAATTTTGAAAATTAGAACATGCGATAAACCATTACCATAACAAGCAGAAAAAATATGAAATAAATTATTTTAATACCGCAAATTTTGGTGTTTATTACCAAAATTCATTTCTTTTTTTTTATCAGAAATAACTTCACCATATAGTTATATGGTATGTAAATACCATGCATATAGTTTACATATAGTTTTTTTTTCCATGAATGTTTTTTACGATGTAATTTTCCGTTAAGATTTACATACTTTTTGTATAAATTTTACATAGTCTTTTAAAAAATAAATTTACTTTAATGTTTAGTTTTCTTGATAACAAAATATTATTTTTTAAGATTATAAAGGAATTTAAAACTGCGTTAAAAATCATTTTACACGTTTTTTTAGGCATTTTTAATCAGCAAACAGAGGTTGAATAATGTAAAAATTAGCTAATACTAAATCTAAAAAAAAAATAAATAAAAATAAATTCCGACATTTGTCTTAAAAGTGTAGAAAAAAATAAGCATGCTGCCAATGATAATATTTTTTCATTCGAATTCATTTTAATCATTTTTAAAAGTTTTTTTCTACAAGTATAACATTTTATTAAGCTTAAGAAAAACACTGACATAACAGCTGTCATTTCTGTAATTTTTTTTAAGAAATGTTGCAAAGACAAAATAACAATTTATGCTACGGAAATATTTTTAATGTTAGTTAAAGAATAATTTTTTTCACATTTACTTTTTAGTGGACTATTCAGTTTATAAGTAATGGAAAAAATTTAAAATAATATTTTTATGTCGTAGGATAAAATGAAATTTGAATTAAAAGCAAAGTGCATAGCATACTAATTTTTTAGAATTTTTTCGTCTCTTTTTAAAGCAGTTTTCTTCTTCCTTCATTAGCATAAAAGAAAAGAAAAAGTCATAAAACATCTTTTAAATGTTAATTTCTGTTAATATTGAAAAATAAATGAAAATGAGATAAAACTTGAATAAATTATGATAAAAGAAAAATATTTAATTCATTTCAAGTAAGTGTTTAATGAGTTTAAAATTTAATAATTAGTATAAAGTAATCATTGCGTAAAATTAAAAAGAAAACATATTTATATCAATATTTAAAAGTTCAAAACACCTATGCAATATTTTAGTAAACTAAAAGATTTATAGTTAACATTAATACAAAAAATATAACAGACTTTAAGGAAGATAATTAAAAGTATGTTAGAAAATACATCCTTGAAAACTAATTTATTTAAATGAATTATTTAATTTTTTTATTTGCTTATATTAAAATATAAGTATCATGTTTTTCAGACATTTCAATTTAAGTCTGCAAATTTTAATAGGAAATTTAAAGATAATAGTATTTTGTCCAAAATCTGTAATAACTAGCGCCAAAATAACGCTAAGATAAGAGAAAACAATATTTTTTTTATTTTTTATTTTATAATCGTCATTGAACAGTCGACACAATTTTACGGCTATTACGGAAATTTACGGCTACTAATGTTTAACGCTGTAGCCTTGTAATTTTGAACGGAATCCAGAAGACAAGACAACTCCTGGATGAAGTAGTGGGAGAAATTTGCCTTCGTGGAGGACTTTTTGATGGAACTAACACGCATGTGCGTTACATGGAGAGGAAAACCACGAAGACCTCCCACGGTAAGCCTGACTGCAAGGGGACTCTAATCCATGATAAGTCTACCACTGTGGATATTTTACGTCAGTACTGTAGTCGATGCCAGTTGGATGCGGAATTCGTATCGGATTCGTATCGATCGCTGGGAGTCGAACCGAACCTGGTTCACCTTATTGGAAGGCGAACGCTCTATCTCCTGAGGCACAGAGAAAACAATTAGTATTTTTTTTCATAATTCTTAGGTTAGACATTATTTATTTCATACTCCGTAATATTTTGCTAATATAACATGCACGATTTGAAAATATTCGATTTTCTCTTTAAAGCAAGTCTCAGTAAGTTCACAATTTGCAAATTCAGATCATATGCAGCGTGGACAATTTACATTTTTTTAAAATTTTTTTTCTCTACTCACCACAACGAGGAAAAAGTATGGTTAAAGCTTAGGTAATGATTTTGGTAATAATAAATAATAAACTATAGTTTTATGATATTCGATAAAATTTTCTAATTTTATCATGATACTTCAGAGTAGGTTCTAAAAATTATTTATTTGGCTAAATATACTTTTTTTTTGGTTTTGTATTTTTAAATATGGGATAATAAGTACTATAATTTTGAAAACCAGAATTTCCGGTAAATCGATATTATATGAATAGAAAAATTACCAAATTAATGGTTTAAATACCGTTCATTTAGGATTTCTTTTAACATTATTTACAGTTTTCTTTTAACAGAATGTCATTACCAAGATGATAATTTTCCCAGAATTTTTTTCTGCGTTCATGATTCACTTGAAAATAGATTTGTTTTAAAATATGAGTGTCATATTTTCTGAAAATACCAGTATTTTTCAATTTTTTTTATACATTTATCTTTTTAAAAGATCGTATACAACTCGCGAACTTGAAAACAACTATACTTCTAACATATAAGGTGGATGTTTATAAGGTGGATGGATAATTATGAAAATAAAAACCAAAATATACGGTATTCAAACAATTTATTAGGCAATTTTTCAGTTCACATGGGCAACAGTTTCCCGGAAACTGTGGTTTGCAAAATTATTTTTATATCACACATTTAGTAGGAGATACAAAACTGAAATTTAAATTTATCCAAATAAATGGTTTTTATGCTATGCGCTAAGTATCATGGAAAAATTGCCAAATTTTACAACATTTAATAAATTTTATCACTTATAAAACCATATTTAATTGTTAGTTTAACAAAATCATTACCAAAAGCGATTCGATAAACATTACTGAGCTTTTTGGTGTTCTCATAGAGCCATAAAGTGTAGCTAATTGTACCATATCCTGGCAGTTTTGTCTGCACTTTTATTTTCCCAGCATGATTTTTCTTTTTACATTTCACTTATGCCAACTTCATTTATATGTTTGAGTTTATTTTTATTTTCTATCAATTTATATCTGTAAAAAAATGTATACTGATATTTAAAAAAAAAAAACATAATTTATCTTAAAAAGATTTTAAAAAGGAAAAAAAAACTTATTTTATCGCAGTAGAAGTAGATGTAATATTCAAATTTATTTTAATATAGCCTAGAGATGTATCTTTTAGAATATTCGTCTTTGCAGATGACTTTTTTCTAATAATTTTGTAAGCAAAAAATGAATTTTTTAAAATTTTGCATAAAACTTGAGGAAGAGATATTACATTTTTAATTTCCGTTGAAATGTGATGACACTAATATTCAAATGCAATTTTCTTAATACAAATTTCTTTTTCAGAAGTTTCATAACATGTTTTAAATGTATGTTTTAAAATATATTTTTTCGAAAAAAAATAAGTTTCTAAAATGTAACCTCTTTTCAATTTCCTTTTTGTTTCTTATTTTCATCTGAGGTTGTTTTTCAATGATAATATTGTTGCTAAAGAGAAAAAACATCATTGTATGTGTTTTTAAAACTTGATGAAATTGGTAGTTTTATTAACTTTTATTTTAAGCAGTTAAACAAAAACGATTTTAAATATTTTCTTTCTACTGCTTTAAATGTTTTGATAAGTTATGAAGTACTTATATTTAGTTGTGTTAATTTAGTTATATTTGGCTGTTTTCTTCGTTTCTAGTAACATTCCGAGCATTTCTTTAGCTTTCATTCTTTTAGGTGGTTGCATCTACTTTTAACAAATAAAATTTTTTTTAAAATTTATTTTCTAAAAATATATCTTTTGAAGAATATTGTGCAGAAATCTCAAGTCGGTTTGATCAAAGTTGAAAAATAATACGGTATAAAATGGTTTACTCTTGATTTAATTTTATAGCAAATACTTTTCACACACTATTAAGAAATGCACTGCTGAATTTATGGTAAGAGAATCGACAGCAGTCAGTTCATTCAATGAAACGGAAAGTTTACGGTACAAAACATTTTTTACGTTTATTTTTCTGAAACTGTTTACAACTAACATGGTTAAAAAACCATACTAGTTACGAATGCAAAGCTATATGGTCTTATAACCATTTACAATTAACATGGTTTCAAAAGCATGGGAGCTTAGAGACAAGTTCATCAGTTTTATGGTGCTGCCATCTGTGAGTGAACGAGAATATCGTATTTTAATTGCCCAATATCATAAATTGAGGTGTGTAGGACACTGGGAACTCTTTATGTATTGAAAAGAACGGAAGAAATATGGTGGTGTCATCACTGGGACTCGAATCCTAGTTCTGTCGGACATGAGATCAACACACTAGCCCTCTTGGCTGTAATACGTACCCATCTGCGAGGAAGTAAGTGGCTTCATTTGATGGGTCTAGTTAACGCCAAAAAATTTTAGTTGTTTAACCACATTATGTGAAAGCAGTAAATAAACGGTTTTTCTCGCAGTTAACAGTTTGAATACGGTCTTATTTATGGTTATTTGACTGTTTTGGTATAAGGTGAGATAATAATTGAATAAATCGTTATTTAATAATTTTTTCCGCGAATTTAGTAACAAGTGTAAATGAATGTAAACATGCTACAAAAAGCACATTATTGATAATTTGAACACAGATAATTATTTATTTATGATGATATGAACTTAACTTCACACTTGAAAAGTCATCCTCTCGAAATTCTGTTTTTAAATACAAAAATCAGAATTATTTAATTTCCTTCTTTTTTTTTTCCTATTCAAAAATCTTTTATTTGAAATTGCGATGGAGTTTTTTTAATTTTCCTTTTTTTAAAATTAATTAAATTCTTTATAGTCGATCAGATATCAACTTTAAAGCGAAAAATTTGAAATAAAAACATTGATGTAATTTTAAAAGATTTTCTTAAAATGTGTGAATCAAACGCTTTTTAATTTTCGAAACAAAAATTTAATTCTTTTGAATCTTCGAGCAAAAATTGAATCAATTTAAAATTGCGAGAGAAAGAGTTTTTTTCTCTAGAATATTTGTAATAGAAGTTTAAATCATGTTTCCATAAAATAAAGAACTCAAGAACTAATATGACTTTTTATTTTAATAATTTTGATATTAAACATGAGAATTATAATTAATATTATTATAATTCTCAAAACAATTCTCTATTATAATTCTACATTAATATTATATATAATAAGTATTATTACAGCGTTAAATAGAAAGTTATGGTTCTTTTTATAAATACGGGCGTGTTCTTGAGTGCTATGCAGTGTCACTGGAATGAGTAGTACTACAGGGGGTGAACCAGAAAAATTAATAGAACTTTATGAGAAACATGCTTAAAAGAACACTAGAATGAGTAACACTGTACTGAAATCATAAAATTCAATACAGTGTTATGAAAATTTCTCAAAACACGTGTTTAAAAGTGCAAGTGAATAACACTCCCTACAGCTTTGCGAAAATTTCGCTTAACACATGTTTAAAGTAGCACGGGAAGGAGTGATACTGAATAGGATACTGAATATAGACGGATCAGAACATGCTATTTACTACAACTTTATGTTATTTTCTCTAAACACATACTCGGATGACTAAAACTGCGTAGTTATTTCCTTAACATGTTTCTTAAAGAGCATTCGAATAACTTATACAGTCACAACGATGAATACAGCTTAAGAATTTTTCTATAAAAACTTACTTAAAAGAGCATTTGAATATATATATATATATATATATATATATATATATATATATATATATATATATATATATATATATATATATATATATATATATATATATATATATATATATATATATATATATATATATATATATATATATATATATATATATATATATATATATATATATATATATATATATATATATATATATATATATATATATATATATATATATATATATATATATATATATATATATATATATATGTATATCCCGGACCCATTTTCATGTTTAATAACTCATAAAATAATAAAATAATGAAGATAGATTAAAATTAATAACATAAATGGTTAGATAGACTCAAAAAGTGTCATGACCCTTGTCAATGAACTCCACGTGAGCCCCCTTCGTCGCACGGAGAATATCAAGTCGATAGTCAATTTCCCGCCAGGTAGCGGCAAGCATGTCGGCATCCACAGAGGCTATTGCGGTTGTAATTCTGACTTTTAGGTCATTAATGTTCGACACGATCCTCCTGTAAACATGGTCATTTATAAATCCCCAAAGAAAAAAAGTCCAGCGGCGTTATATTAGGTGATCTGGGTGGCCAAGGAATTGGACCTCCTCTCCCAATCCATCTTCCTGTCTCATCAGTCGTATACTTAGACATGTTAGAAAACTTCGTATTTCCACAACTGGAAGAGCTTCAGTCACACGTCTTTTTGCAACAAGATGGTGCACCACCTCATTGGGATATCATCGTTCGTGGTTCTTTGAATGACCATTTTCCAGGAAGATGGATTGGGCGAGTAGCTCCGATGGGTCGGAAACAGCCACGGATTTACCCGAAATGGATTTGCACGTGAAAAAATTATATAAACTATCAAAGAAAAAAATTTTAATATATAATTTTAACACGGATCCATTTCGGGCAAATCCGTGGGTAAAATTATTTACTAAAAATTTCGTTATTAATTTATAAAATTTTTCCATGTGCAAATCCATTTCGGGAAAATCCGTGGCTAAAATTATGTATAAATTTTTTTTCTTTGCTAATTTTTCCCTTTGCAAATCCATTTCGGGCAAATCCGTGTTAAAATTATCTATGAAAATTTTTTTCTTTGATAATTTATTTAATTTTACCATGTGCAAATCCATTTCGGGCAAATCCGTGGCTAAAATTATTTGCAAAACAGGCAATTTATGTTTGTATTTTCTATTTTCTATTTTTTCTTAAGGAAACATCTATTTTCTAAAACTATTTATGGTCAACTTTTTTAAATTATCCAGTATAATATTGCCTTGTGCACATCCATTTCGGGCCCATCCTTGGTAACTAACAAATCAATGCACAGAATAACAAATAACTTCAGCAGTGCAGTAAGAACGGCACTTTAAAACCCTCTAGTTACACTCAATTTGCGCTTTTGTTTTCATATTTTGTAATCTGGCAATTTTGTTTGCGGAAACATTTTTAAATCATTCTTGAAAAATTTCCCGTCCTTGTGAGTACATATGATTTTGCTACTCGCTTTATAGTCTATGTTTTATACTGATATTTCTTTTTATTTTATTTTATTTCATTTTATTTTCTGTTTTTACATGCTATTTTTACTTACTTTTACTTATTGTGTTCTATTTTATTTGTTGTAATTTTTGTAAAAAAGTTTTTGAGTGCTCCTCACACTATTGTATTAATATATTTTGCTTTGGCTATATTGATACAATATCAAAAAGCACTCTTTTTTGCGGATATAATCGAGTGGGCTAATGAAAAGATTATATATTTTTTTTCCGGTTTTTCCAAATAAAATTTAATCCTTTTTTTTAATTTTTTTTTTAAGAACTGTTGTTTGTTATTTTTTTTGAAACTGTCGTTTGTTATTTTTTTACTTATTATCTCCCCCCCCCATTTTTCTTATGTCTGCAATTTTTCTTTGTTTTATCTTCAGTTTGAACTTATCTAATGAGTTCTGTTTACTTGCAGCTTATGCGCAATAAATGAAACATTGTTTTTCTCAACTTTCTTCGTGTTTTATTGTATTTATTATATATATATATATATATATATATATATATATATATATATATATATATATATATATATATATATATATATATATATATATATATATATATATATATATATATATATATATATATATTGAAATTTAATAGGAAAAAGGACAAAATGACTTGTTAAAAAACTCTATGAATTGCTCTTGAAGCTATATATTGATGTAGTTTTTTTCTGACTTAAAGAGCTTAAATATTTTACCTTTAAAGAGAAAATATAAAAAGAGCTTCAAAACTTCATAGGTGATTCACTTTTAGTTCACATGCATTGATTCGGATGGAAAACTATTGCTTAAAGAAATATTTTCCGCAACTTTTTTATTTTTTATTCTTGAAACATCAATTTTTATCATGTGAAGTATATCAGCTATACATAAATAATATATTTAAAAGTATAATTTTGCAGAATAAAAAACTGAAACTTTTAGTGAAACGCTTTTCTCCCTTTCACGCATTAAAAAATATAGTTTAGGTTTAATAAAGTTAAAAGGAAATATCAAGTTTGATCTCTTTAAATGCTAAAGTATGCTCTTCTATAAAATTGTTTTATGCGTTTTACGAGAAAATATATTTTGCGATCTCTTTCTTACATTTTTGGTAGTGTATGTAGATTATTTTTATTATCATTGCTCTATCACTGGAAATTTTTCTTTATTCTATAAATATGTTTCTGAAGAAATAAAATGTTTAAGATTATGGGATTAAATTTTTTTCTGTTTTTACACTGTTAGAAATTTCCCGGAAAAAATGGTTAATAGCAATTTATCTAATTGTTGCTTTATTAAATTCGAACAAAAAAGTAAAATAACCGTAAATAAGATGGCCTTCAAAATATTTAACTGTAATAAAATTCCCTTATTAACTGCATTCACCTAGTACGGTAAAACAACCAACTAGGTCCACCTAGTGAATCCACTTAGTTCCATGCAGCTGGTATACCCGCAAGGGCTAATCTGTCTATCTCTTGATTGATAGAACGGTGGGTCAAATCCCAGCTTTGAAACCACAATATTTCTTCTATTCCCTTGAATACATGAAGTATTTCCGTAGAACTGAAGTATTCCGAAGTACTACACTCCCTCATTTGTGACCCTGGACTATTAGAATACGATACTATCATTCACGCACAGATGGTAGCACCATACAGCAGTCAAGTCAGAGAAAAGTCTTGTATTTCCCATCTCATCTCTTACGATGGGTGAAACAATTGGATTAACTAATTGAATTCGATGGTTCATTCGAAAAAACACAAGTCAACTTCAATTTAGTAAATAATAAATCAACAAATCATATATAATATATTCCTAAAGTAAATAGAAAAAATATATTTATTATAACGCTTAATGAAGAATCCATATATTATTTCGCATATTTTAAATTATTTTTTTTTTCTAAATTAAAGCAAAGCTTTTGAAAAGAGAATTATAAATATTTTAAGAAAAACGCTTAATAACGTCATAGTCATCTTACTTTATGGGACAACAGTTAAATAATATATTAAAAGATAATAAGCTCTAACCTTTAATGAGTACTCCAGAAACATTCGATCATTTTCTAAATTTAAATTTTTTTTTAATACTATTGAAAATAAAAAATCGATTAGTATAATCTTAATGACACTGGACAATTTTATTATACACTGTTAGAAATGTCTCCAGAAAATGGTTAAATAATAATTAATTTAATTTTTATTTTACCACATTCAAACAAAATAGTTAAATAACCATAAGTAAGATGGCAATCAAACTGTTAATTGATAGAAAAATCTTTCATTAACTGATTTCACATCATACTGTTAATCAACCAGAATTTTATCGCATCAACTAGACCCACCTAATGAAACCACTTAGTTTCTTGAAACTTGCTGTCTGTCTCATCTCATGCCCGGCAGAACTGGGGTTCGAGTCCAAACGTTGACATCATTATATTTCCTTCATTCCCTTCAACTCATAAAGAATTTTCACTGTCCTGCATTCTCCAATTTGTGTCCTGCACTGTCCAATGCTAAGTATCTAACAAAACGCCTCGCTCCAATATCCAGTTAAATGTCTTTTTCACGGTTTAGAAATCATGCTAATAGTAAATGGTTAAAAGTAATATTAGTATCTTTACCGTAAACTTTACGGTTGCAGACTACACCGTAATTTTTTTTGAAAATTTTAACAGTGACATGTCAAAAGTGGTTACGAGGAGTAAGCTTGTAGAAATCAGAAAAGCGTTTATAATAGTTTACGTCTGGCAAGCACTTGCCTAAAATTACAGTACTAACCTAGATTCATACGCCTAGGTAAGAGCAGGTAATCATATATTCGATCATAAATCAGTGAAAATGTAGATGCAGAATTCAGTTTAATCACGAAATATCCTCTTATAGGATTGTTTTAGCAGCTAAGGTAAATTAATTAATTTTGCTGGGTAAATTTAAAACTCTGATTTTAGCAAAACTGTTTTTAGTTGATTTTTTATTTTTATGCACTTAGTTTCTCAATTTAGTGAAGTTTTTCAAATCACTTTGTATATTAATATTTGTATATTAAAGATAAATGAGATCAAATGATGTTCAAAGAAAGTATACAGACAAATGTGTTTTTTGCTTTAGTCTTCGTAGTACAAAGTATACTCAATCCTTTGTTTGATAATTTCATCATATATACGTTTGATATTTTTAAACCCCAAGTACCTTATTTAAAGATGAAGTGGAAAGGAGATAAGGTTTGTAATCTGTAGTAGATTTATAAAAAGTAGGTGAGTAATATTTTAATGATTTATATGCTTTTTTCATATGTTCATGTCTCTGCCACTTTTAGGTTACAATTTTATGTGCTTTTCGCCTACGATATTTCTTAGGGACAACCGTAAAAACATCGTTTGGGCTTTGGAAGAAGTTTGGCAACAAGCGTCAATGCATCATTTGGGCGTTGGCAAAAATTTTCAAAATCACGCCAAGCAAGTTACATATACCAGGATTTTACCGAAAAGCTAATAATTGAGCCATGGTGGCCCAGGGGATAGAGTCTTCTAATCAGGTTTGAATCCCAGTGATTGCTGATTGATACGAATTCGGCACTCGGAGCGCACCGATTACAGTGCTGACGGAAAATATCCTCAGTGGTAGACGGATCATGGGTTAGAATCCTATTGTCATCCGGCTAACCGTGGGAAGTTTTTGTTGTCTTCCTCTACATGTAACGCAAATGCTGGTTGCGTCTCTCAAAAAGTCCCCCAAGAAGACAAATTTCACCCAATACTTGATCCCGGAGTTCCCTCGTCTTTTTTACTGGGTTTAAAATTACAAGGCTATGGAATTGAAGTTCAATGGTCGTAAACCCAAGGGGTCGGCTGTTCAAGGAGGGCTATAAAATAAAAAACAAACAAACTAATAATTGTTAAACGGTTACTAAGTTTAGGCATCAATTCACATGAGTTTATCTTAAGATGTAGTGTAATAAGGTAATATAATAGAATTACATTATAAAAACTAAACAACTCCTCCAGTTTTAAACTTTTAATTTAGAAAAAAGTCAAAGTCGTAATAATAGTAAAGTTATAAAATAAGAAAAGTAAATATTTAAAAATTTGGCATATAAAGATATTTATCAAATTTGGGAAAAATAGTGGAAATTAGTACCTTTCTGACTTTTATTAATTTTACTACCTGAATACCAGTTCTTCGTACGGGATGATTAAAAAAATCAATTAATCGGTACTGACTAACACTACGAAATAAAGCATAAATGTGAAAGATATATTCTGACACAACTGAAGTACCAGTTAAGTGACATTTTTAGGGATATTTATGAATCAGTGTAAAATAAGAAAAGTGTTGTTTCAATATAGGTATATATAATGTTACAGAATAGTTTTTGGTTTCATTTTGATCTTGACATAACTAATCCACATTAGTTTTTAGTTCTGATAAATCGGTAAGGAAATAGTTCTCAGGCTACTTTTTTTCTTCTAACTCTGGTTATAGCCTCTCTGAAAATGTCACTTACCTGGTTTTTCATTGAGCTCTTCACTTAATAAAGCAAAAATAATTTAGTTTTTATTTATTTATTATTATTTTTTGCCCTTCTCAGTGGCTTTACAGTATCATATTTATAGCCGTCGTTTAACAGCTGACCCAATTTTGGGTTTACGACTATTAATGCTCAACTCCGTAGCCTTGTATTTTTGAACCCGATCCAGAATACAAGGAAACTCTTGGTTCAAGCTTTGGGAGAGATTTACCTTCGTGGATAACTTTTTTGAGAGAACTAACCTGCATTTGCGTTAAATGGAGAGGAAAACCATGAAAAGGGGCCTCTAACCCTTGATCCGTTTACCATTGAGGATATTTTATGTCAGCACTGTGATCGGTACAAGCCGAATGTAGAATTCGTATCGACCAGTGATTGCTGATTCAAACACGGTTTTTGTAGTTCATCACATCATAATTGAGATAAACTGTATTTAGCATCACTTACGAGATAATATTGCTCCCGGCCAATTCATGATGGCCAAATTTACCGAAATCAAGTGATTTTCTTCGGTACATCCATTTTAAGGGAGCGTAAGACACTTATTTTCACAGTATTGGTATTAAAATTGCTCCGTATTGGTGGAGCTTTAATAATCACCAAATATATCAATCTCATACTTTATAACATTTTAGAATATTTAATGCATATTGAGAATAACCTTTCAACTTTTCAGTTTAGTTTAAATACATTGATCAGCAACAGTTTGAAATACATTTATCAGTGGCAGAAAACTAAAACCGATATTTTAAAAACAAATAGAGTTCTTAAAAGATCTTGACAAGGATTTTGGAACATGATCGTCTCTCTCTCTTACTTATATTTAATGTCTAAAATGCATTAGGGGGGGGGAGTTATTTTAATTCCAATTCATTAAAATATCAAAACACTATATTTGCTACCACTGAAAAAATATTTTCTGAAATTACGGAAAACCTGTTGCATAATTCTTATAAAAACTACAACATAGTTCCAGTAGTAAACATTGCCAAAGCAAATTAAGCAACATTTATGTATGATGATTCACTATTGTTCCCCTAGACGAATTTCCCATTAACTTTGTCTCCAGTAACTTTGCTTTTTAGCACGTAGTTTAATATTTCAATTGATACATATTACCAATACTAATTTAGCATTGATATCAGTAATATGGCGAATAATATTATCTCCAAAATGAATATGTATCTTTTTTCCATTAACTTTGCTTCTTAGCTTTTTACGTTGCGTTATTTCTTTTTTTTTAAATTTAAATTTATTAGCAATAATTAATTAACATTATCGTCAATAATAGTGCGGTAATTTTTTAACAGTTCCTCTAATCAAATAAGTACTTTTACTAGATAAATTTTGCTTTTTAGTATATGGATAATTTCAATATGCTTATAATACCTAAATTAATTAAAGCGTTAATAAGAGTAAAGTGATTTTTTTTCCGTTTTTCTCCTAAGTAGATGAGTACCACGTTTCTACTAATTTAGAATTTAATTACATAACTATATACTTTATTATAACTACAGTTGATTTAAAATGATTTACTTTCATAGAAACACATTTTAAAAGAATTACTATGTAATCAAAATAAGCACTTGTTATCAGATTTTTGAAATATTAATTTGGTGTCGTAGTCCACGATTGTTGTTCATTGAATTTATCTGACATCGCGTATATAAATTAATTAAATAATAATGTACGTGCAAGAATATTTTTGATCTAATATACAAAATGAATCGTTCATAGGTGAATTTAAAACACTGGCTGATGCTTAACCAATCAGAAAATTCCAGTTTGTTTCTCGCTCATCCTGCTAGAAAGGTTCGTCGTAGAATGACGTAGACCTTCCTCCCTCGAGCTTTAAACAATAGATACGCAAATTTTACAACTTTCTGTCGGAGTCTTTAAAGGATGCACACACTCACGCACACACAGATATATATATATATATATATATATACATATATATATATGGGTCATTCTCACAAAAACAGTCATTTTCATGTCCCCAGTATATTTTAAGTTTGTTTTACAGCTTACGAAGAAAACAAATTCAGGGAAAATGTCCTTCAGAATGCAAGCTAACAAAAGAATAAAAATAAAATTATCAATTTTTATTTTTTATTTATTTTAGGTAATTAAAATATACCAATATGTCATTCCCTCACTTGTCCCCACTGCTGATTTAAAAAATGAAAAGAATTGTTTCTGAAATACAAAAATTTTTTTTACAAATTCGTGTTTTTTATTTCAGAATACTGAAATATAGAATTCAGAAAATCAATTTTAAATTGAATTTCTGATAAAAATATTAACACAGCACCATTTTAAACTTTGTCCCCAGTGTTTCCCGTCATTCCCTCACAACAATGTTCTTATCACCTGCAATCTTCTTAGAATAAAAATATTTTAATAAAAACTTCAGAAGTTAACAACTGGCATCATAGAACAAAATTGCAGTAAGTTTCCATCTTCAACTTAAAGAAGCTTTGCTGTGGAATAAATTTGAATGAATCAAACCAGGTAAAATTTTTTACATTTGTCATTCCCTCATGTCATTTTTTAGAGTAAAATAAAATACAACTTCACCGAGAAAGTGGATAATTATATGTTGCTTTCTTGTATGAATATAATTGTATGTGATTGACTTCAAAAATTCATTAAGCCTAACTGTTATTTTGAAATTTCATTGAATTCATCATTCCCTCACTTGTGTATAAAGTGAGGGAATGATTCAAGAAGAATATATTATCAAATTTTTTTTTGTTCAATCGTGCCAATCAATTTTATTTCCCAAACCTGTAAAAACTATTAAATATATAAGACTAAATTATAATAAATATTAGATATACTTAGTATGTTATCATTTTCAAACTATAGGTAGATGTAACTTAGATAAAAACATGTATTTAAATAAAATATCATTCCCTCACTATTAGCGTCATTCCCTCACTTTTTAAATAGGGAAAATAATTAATTTACTTATTAATTAATTTGAAAAATAAATTAAAAGATTAATTTATTAAATTAATTAATTTATTTATTAAATTAATTAATTTATTTATTAAATTAATTAATTTATTTATTAAATTAATTAATCAATTATTAAATTAATTAATTAATTATTAATTATTATAAATTAATTATTTAAACAATTAATTAATTTAAATATTAAGTATAATTTATAGGATATATACTTTCTTTATAATGTCATTACATATTTCTATTCATATAAAAAGTTTCAGAGCTTTTTATTCACTTTACTTTTTTGGGATTTTATGAACTGAAAAATGACAGTTTTCGTGAGAATGACCCATATATATATATATATATATATATATATATATATATATATATATATATATATATATATATATATATATATATATATATATATATATATATATATATATATATATATATATATATATATATATAAAGACCAGGACTCTCTCTATCTCTCCCTGGTGACAGGCAAACCAACACCTGCCTATCCCGACTGGCCAGTGGACACCTGAAAAGTCTCACATTTTCTGCAAATCAAAAGATCTTTCCTCTTTGCCCTAAATGTCAACAAAACCAGGCATCACTTGAGCACATCTTGATCTGTTTAGGGCTGGACTGGAACGATATTCATTCCTCTCCCATTCTGGTTTCGGATTTTCTCAATGTCAACGGATTCATTGATCTGGTCTGACCCCGCAGACCAGATGGGAATTAGCAACAACAACATATATATATATATATATATATATATATATATATATATATATATATATATATATATATATATATATATATATATATATATATATATATATATATATAAATATATATATATATATATATATATATATATATATATATATAAATATATATATATATATATATATATATATATATATATATGATGATGATGATGATGACAATCAAATATATGGAAGCTAATCTGGTAAAAGTGGATCTCACCATCTCATTTTCCAGCCAATAAAACTGTACTAACAGAAATAAAAAACTGCAACACCATCAATAAATTTTTATGTAGATTAAAAACTGAATTCGATTTAAAACTAGAGCTAATTTGGTATTTTTTCTCATATTAATTAAATTTTAAAAGAAAATAATCAGCAAACAAAACAATTATTTTATAGTTGTTATAAATTTTTTAAACAGTTGTTTATAAAATGTTTTATTTACAAGATCTTGATTATACTATTTATAAATAAGTATTAGTTTCTTAAAATCATTTTTTAAAATCATTTTATACAATAATTTACAAAATCATTTGACGCATCCGACATAAAAATTTCCTTGAATATGCTTAAAATTTGACAGAAAATAATTATTTCAAACCTCACAACATTTTAAAAATATCGACCATTCTTTTAAAATGAAGCTTGATTAAAATAAAAAAATTTTCCTCTTAGATATTTTCTCGCAAGTAATTATAAACCTAAATCTAATTTCTGATCGTTGCTGGTAATGTGGAAAATAATTTATTCAATACTTTAATTTATTTATAATATATTTTCATAATATTTGATAAAACAGTTTGTTTTACATCTAGGTTTTAATCAAACTACTCTGAAGATTTTTCGTTGTTTTACAATCTCTTTAAAAAATAAGCAAATAGTAAATCAAATCTAATTTGATCTTGGTACATACTTCTTTTATTATGATCCTGATTTTTTTTATTTAAGTTAATAAAGACTTTACATAACTGTACAATCATTGCGATACCTATAGTGTATAGATTATTTTTTGAGGTAATGTAAATATTTTTACTTATAAAACAATGTATTTGCTTGTATTTCTTATTTTGTAAATATATTCCTAATAGTTTCTGTGATATATTAAATCTATTAAGAATAGAGATATCTTCTTCACACGCAAATACATTTACCAAGATACGAAAAGGGGTTTGTTTAGAAGTTGAGGAAATATCAAAAAGGCTAGAATATGTGGTAAGTAGAATATTAGAACCTGAAGATTTATGTACATTTATGTGAACAGTTATTATGTTTATGAGACCAATTTTATGTAACAGTTATGAATTACGTTTACATCAGACAGTTTCTTTTCCATCTTTACTTACTGCAATCGGGGTTATACTTCCCGAAAAAAAAATCATGCAAAATTATCGTACTGTATTGTAGTGACATTTCTGGCGAAAAACACAATTCTGTTTAATAAAACTAAAATTTGTGGTATTTAAACAAGCGGTTCCAAATTTTTTTCAAGCAAACGGAACCCTAAATGATCGACCTTATTTTTGGTGGAACACAGAGATTTAATGAATAAATTTCATTAGCGGTTGTGAACATATTAATTAACGAAGGAATATTAAATAATTTAAAAATATGTAATGATTCAACTTATTTTTTATGTATTATTTTGTTAATAATATAATAAATTTATGGACAATGATTCTTTTCTTTCATATATCGTTTCATAAAAATTAATTTTAAAATTAGGTTTTATAATAGACAGATGAATTAACAGGTCTACAGCGGCATCTAGTGTAGTTGATTTTAGTGTGTGCATAAACTGAAAATGAATTATCTGAAATATAAAGGAAACGAAGGAAATAAAAATAAAAATATGACCACCGATGCCGACGTCTTCAGGGGGTACCGACCCTGGTAGCCATAAACAAAACCATTTCTAATTGAGGGAGAAGCAAATGCCTAAATTAACTCCCTCAGTACCCCGATGGTTTTGCATAAAAGTCCAGGAAAAAACATGAAATACAAATAACCAATTTAGAAAAGAAACTCACACAAAATCATCAGAATTTGACCTGGTTAAGTGAGTTTTCATTTTCTGATGATTTTGCTTGAGTTTCTTTTCTAAATTGGTTATTTGTATTTCATGTTTTTTCCTGGACTTCTATACAAAACCATCGGGGTACTGAGGGAGCTAATTTAGGCATTTGCTTCTCCCTCAATTAGAAATGGTTTTGTTTACGGCTACCGGGGTCGGTACCCCCTGAAGACGTAAGCTTCGGTGTTCGTATTTTTATTTTTATTTCCTTCGTTTCCTTTATTGCTACTTTCTTTGAAATTTCTGCTGCTTTTCAGCGCGTTTTTTTCAAAGAAGTTTCATCTATTTAGAATTAAAAGTATTTTTTGTTTTCTTTTAGTATTATCTGAAATATAGCTATCGTTAAAATAAAAACGAAAATAAATGCTAATAATGGTTATCAAAGAAACATACTTCTGCATTAATTTGATTATTTTAATTCGATGCGAAATACTATTTTAATTTTTCATAAATGAATATCCTTTTTATAATTTATTCATTATATTGTTATTAAAAATTGTTTTGTATTTTCCTCATTTAAAAGCATTCTAATTATATAATTTCATAAAAATAACGAAAATATTCAATAAATAATGTATTATAAATTCGATACAAAAATAGTTACAGGTTTAGAAAATCATAACTGGTTAAGAAAACGGCTAAACTCTTGAAACCCCTGTAACCCTTCTACGGAACCCTAGATTTTTGCTGCTCAAAGTTAAAGTTGTAGTTGCCATGCTCAAAGTTATTGTGATAAAACTATCAAATTTTAATACATTTTATAAATTCTTAATTTTACAAAAACTATTACTAAAGTCCTTGGGTAAAAATTATTGACCTTTTTTGTGTTTCCAAAGATTCAGAAACGCGGTAAATTTTACTGTATTCTGGTAGTTTTGAACGGGCTTTTTTTGACTGTAATTGTATTTAAGTTTTATATTGAGACAAATGTCGCATAAACCTTTAAAATAAATCAAATAAAAATATAACACATATTTCACAAGAACTACGATAGTGTCTGTACTCAAAAAAGTGAGTTTTTCCGGAAACGCAACAAACTATCATCAGCTAGTATTTATATACTTATTTATCATAAAATTATCAAGTTGCAAGTAAGCCAAGTAAGAGATAAATTTAAATCACTGCAAGTAAAGTGACTTAAGTGGTCGATGGAGCTTATTTTTCTACACATAATTGGAGCTTTAATAATAATAAAAAAAAGAAATTTTTGAGTTTTCTGTTTATTTTTTCTGTCTGTGTCTGCTGATTTTTCTGCTTGTTTGAGCTCTCTCTTCTTTACTTGTGAGAGCAAATCAAGTATTTGTAGCCGAATAGTTATGCTATTGCACATTGCATAATAACATAACATAACATAACATAACATAACATAACATAACATAACATAACATAACATAACATAACATAACATAACATAACATAACATAACACAACACAACACAACACAACACAACACAACACAACACAACACAACACAACACAACACAACACAACACAACACAACACAACACAACACAACACAACACAACACAACACAACGCAACGCAACAAAATTCTGTACAGATAGTGATTTCCTTACTTTAGACAAGGAGGAGATTTTGGCATTTCAAAGTAAGTGTTGTGGCTTAAGTCCATGTTGTAAGCAGCGTATGTTATGTTGATAATAGCCGATATGCCGGTTCTCTTTTGGTAAAATCTCCATAGTGTTATTTCATGAAGCATTATGGGAAAATTATATTTTATTTGAAGTTGTTACATTGAAGTAAAATTATTTATGCATTGGCGATTATAATTTTATTTAAATGTTCACTATATATTACCGAGAAAATGCAAAATAAATTATAGTATAAGATATGACAACATGTTTTTGTAGATAATACACAGAGAAAAATATATGTTCGAAATTACCAAAACATGGAAAAATTTATCGTGTTTCTGCCTCTATGGGAGCACCAAATACTACCGTAATTATCTACAAAGTGCTTTGTAATAATTTTGGTAACATGAACAATAAAAACTGAAAAAATAGAGTAGTAATTTTATCATGGCAGCTTAGATCAGGGCATATAAACCATTTATTTGGTTAAATTTACTTTTTTGTGTTGTATTTTTCACTAAATGTGTGTTAATAAAAACTATAATTTTGAAAACCAGACAGTCCGGCAAACCGTCACCATATGAACAGAAAAATTACGAAATAAATGGTTTAAACATCAGAATTATTAGGTTTTTTTGACCAGAAATGTTTTTACCTAGCTGTGCTTTTTATTTTACTTGCATCTTTTTACTATATACTACAAAAAATAAGAAAGTCATTTTTTCCACATTTGAAATTAAGAAAAACAAAAAGCACAGAGATATAAAGAAGTACTAATAAACAGAAAAATATAATTAAAATAATAACAATTGAAACAGATTAAAATCGTTTCAATTGTGGAAATGGCAGAATATTTATGAAAGCCACGATAAAAAATCAAATTAGTGTTTCGGAAATTTAGCAATACAATTCTGTAGAGTATTAAAAAAAGGATAATAGGTCTAAATAAAAGCTATTCTGCATTAACGATCTAGAAAGCATTTTAACTCATGATGATAATGATGTGCATAAGTTTTAATGGCCCGTTCCCATACGGTAATGGTCTTATATGCTTTGAAGCATTTTTAGCATTTTTATTTTCCCACATTATGCAAGCAGCTTATGACAAAGTTAATATAAGAAGTAAAAAAAAACTTTTTTTAAATTTTTTAAAAACATTTTACTTTGATTTTTTTAAATCTTTGGTAACGAGATTTCCAAACAAACCAGATATAAAATTCAAACAAAATAAAATTCTGACATAAAACATTTTTATAATTACATACATATTTACTTTAAGAAATAAGAAATGATTTATTTTATTAAAAAGATTGAAAATTAATAAAAATCTGTAAAAAAGATTTAAAAAAAACTCTAAAAGTAAATAGATTTCATTAATATCAACAAGACTTTATATAAATTGAGTTTAGAGTTTATTCGTTAAATATGATAAAATGCCTTTTTTTTTACTTTCAAAAAATTTCAAAGGAAAATATTTGAGAACAATATTTTAAAAATATATTTCATGTTTTAAAAGTCCTTTATAAATTTTTATTTAAAATAAAAGACATTTAATTACTTAATCGTTTTTGTTTTCAAATTAACAGCATCTTTGTGTTTAAAAACATTTAGTTAGAAACAAACAATTTAGTTCTTTTTAAATTTTATTGTGACGTAATTAAGAAATAAAAATATATTTTTTATTCATTTGTAAAGCAAATAATTTGAATGATATTGTGCTTTTTTAATCTTTTTAAGTAAATCGATGCAAACAATTTTAATTAAGTCTGCTTGAAATAGCTAAATAAGCAAGCTTAATACTTTCATTAGATCAATTTATAAAAAAGTTACAAAATAAAATTAATTTTTTTGATCAATTAAATTTTGTTTTAGTTTCAATTTATCTGAAAGTACAAGCGAAAAACTGGCATGTAACCTAAAGTTTAGAAATATAAAAATTAAGATACGTACGTGGCAAAGCATTTTTATTAATACTGTAGTTTAATTGGCACTACGTTTGTTATAAAGATATTATAATAATATTGTTTAAATTATTTTAAATGATACATTGTTAGAAATTTCTCGGTTAAAATTGTTTAATAACAATTTATTTAATTGTTATTTTACTACTTCTAACAAAACAGTCACGTAATCATAAATAAGCTGGTATTCAAATTGCTAACTGTGAGTAAACCATTCATTAACTCCTTTCCCCTAATATGGTTAACCAACCAGAATTTTATCTCATCAACTAAGTCCCTCTAATGAAGCCTCTTAATTCCTAGCAGCTAGTTACATATTATAGCCGAGAGCGCTAATCTGTCAGTCCCATGACCGATAGAACAGGGGTTCGAGTCTCAGTGTTGACATCCCAATATTTCTTTTACTCCTTTCACCACATAAAGAATTTCCGGTGTACTGCACCTCTCCAACACCCATTACCTAGCTAAACCAGCTAATTGACCAGCTAATTTTCTTCAATCGTACAGTTTTGTTTTCATGGTTTTCTAACCATACTAGTTTTAAATAGTGTAAAAACAGTGATGATAAAAAATTTTCTTTACCATAAACTTTTCAGTTAATTGAATGGACAGGCTGTTCACGGTTATTTTACCATAATTTAATAATTAATATTATAACAGCGAACATTTTTATATTAAATTATGAATTATATTATTCTCTGAAGTTTTAAGCACAGATGTTGCTTGAATTGCGAAAGTTATTTTTTCATTCCTACTTCAATAGTGGAACTGAATTTTTTTAACATCTTTTTCTGGCAACATGATCGAAACTCAGTCGAATGCTATTTTGATTTAAGCTTTTTGCCTCGATATTTCTTTCAGCGCCATCTTGAGAATGTCAACTTACATGATGGATGATGTAAATAGAGAATAGTCAACGTGTCATATTCACTTTTGTTTACCTTAAGGTCTGATTTTAGTTTTATATAATATTTTTAATATATTTTTTATAGTAATAAAAATACATATCTTTCCTTGAAAAAGGAAATTATGTATATAATTTCATCCACACTTACCTTGCAAGGAAAAAAAAAATTAGTTTTTGTTAATATTTTATTAATAACATTTGAAATAATATTTTTCCCTTATTACAGAGTATTTGCTACTTTATAATAATATTATTAGTTACATAACTATCTGAATACTTTTTTTGGATGGAATTTAAAAAAGTATAAAGAATTAATCTCTATTACTCAATAATGCGAAATAATAAACAAAACTGAAAGGCACACCCCGATAATAAATAAAATTTTAACTATCATGTCTTTCAGGTCTTCGGGATTTGAAGTTAATAGATTAAGTAAAACGCTTTTTTAGAAGTTTAGCTCACCAAAATAAAGTTTTAGTACACTGCTAGAAATTTTTTTAAAAAAAATGGTTAAATAAAAATCTATTTCATTTTTATTCTCCATTTTCAAACAAAACAGTCAAATAACCATTTAAACTGTTAATTGTGAGAAAAAACAGTTTAGTAACTGCTTTCACTTTATGCTGTTAAAAAACAAGAATTTTACTCCTACAACTAAGCCCACCTAAGGAAGCCACTTAGCTCCTTGCAGCTGGACACATATTGTAGACAGCAGGGCTAATCTGTCAATCTCCTGACCTACGAAATGGAAATTCGAGTCCCAATGTTGACACCACAATATTTCCTTCATTTCCTTCAATACATGAAGAATGAGTCACGGTGGCTCAGGGATAAAGCGTTCGTCTTTCATTGAGGTTAACTGGTTTCGAAACACAGCGATTGCTGGTCGATACGATTTCTGCTCCAGGCTCACACCGACCACAATGCTGAAGTAAAATATCCTCAGTGGAAGACAGATCATAAGTTAGAGTCCCCTTACATTCAAGCCAACCATGCTGGGTTTTCGTGGTTTTTCTCTCCATGTAGCGCAAATGCGGGTTATTTCTGTCTCGAAGTTTTCCATAAAAACTGATTTCTCCCAATACTTGATCCAGAAGTTCTCTTGTCTTCTAGATTGAGTTCAAAATTACAAGGCTACATTGGTAACCGTAAACCCAAAATTGCGTTGGGTGTTCCACGACAGTAATAAAATAAAATACTAAGTAATAATGCTTTGTACTTCTGAATTTATAACACTGGACAATTCGAATACGATACTCTCATTAATGCATAGATGGTTTCAAAATAAATCTGTTAAACTCAAAAAGTCTAGTATTTTCCATCTCTTACGATAGGTAAAACAACCAAATAAACTAATTAGACCACATCCCATGTTTTTTTAGTAAAAAATTACGCAACCCCAACCTAACTCTAATGCCCATTATCTAATGAAAAGTCTAGCTCCAATGTCCAGTTGAATTTCATTATACGGTTCAGAAACCATGCTAAGTGTAAATGGTTAAAAACCTATAGCTTTGCATTTATGTTTTTAACCATATTAATCATAAATGGTTTCAAGACCGTAAATGTTCTTTAAAAATGTTTTTTACCTTAAAACTTTATTGCAAAATATTCCATAGAAGAAATTTATATAGAAAAAATAGGATATAGAATATTATATAGAAGAAAAATTCTAACTGTGTATACTCAGTATAGTTTGGTAGTGTAAACAATGTTATGATCTCTGCCAACTCTTCATATTCAAAATTAAACACAATAAAGCAATTTTACCGATTTTTTTTCCTTTTCACACCCATTTTTAATTTTATATACCATTGCTTTTACATGATTTAGGTTTACAAGAATACGATCCGAAAACACATATTGTAACCACTATAAACGTAGGTAAGATAGTTTTACAAATACTACAATATTCGATGATAGCTTCATCAAATGGCATATATATATATATATATATATATATATATATATATATATATATATATATAGTTTTAAAATAATTTAAAATAATTTAATAAATAATAAGTTTTAAATTAAATAATATAAAAAATATTAAATAATAAGTTGTAAAATAATTTAGTTTTAAATCAAAATACATTCAGATGAGCAGTTCAAAAATTTAATTTTTGTATTACTTACCCTAATGCATGTAAAAAAATCATACTCTCATTTTTTTTTCTTTTATAAGCTTAATAATAATTTTAATGAATAAAATATATAATAACAATTGTTTTTCAATGAAAATAGAATATAAATCAATTATGAGTCAGTAAAAAAGACATATTTTAGAAAATTATCACAATTATTTTAAATTATTTAATTTATTTCCATACTTATAAATGTTTAAAGACTATTATTTAAGCTTGTGCAGAATAAAAATAAAAATTACGAATTGTCAAGCTTCATTAATGAGAAGCAGTTTCGAAATTTTTACTCGGAACTAATCCCCAAACAAATCTTGTTATTTTTTAATTGGATTAAAGTTAATTTGCCGTGCTGATGAAAGTTTTAAATACGTTGTAATAAATTAAAAAAATATGCATATATATTTTTTCTTCAGTATTAGAATTAAGTTTTTAAGGATTAACTTTAAGATTTTATACTTTTTGAAAAAACCTTTCAAAATGCGTCAAAGATAGAAATTTATTTATTAAAAGCTAAGTATTATCAAAAATACACAATAAAAATTTTCATATAGTTCCTATGAAAATCATATTGAAAAGTTTTTATATGCATTTAAAACGTAGTTTAACTGAAATAATTATTAAAAAATGCTTTATCGATTACATATCTTAAAATTTATTTAATTCACATTATAAAACTCAAATGTTTAGAAGGAAATATTTGCTTTATTATTTTTCCATATTTTAGAACCAACAATATCTTCATTATACAATTCCAATCCATACACTTTTTAATTTGAACCAATGTATTTCTTTCTAATCAAATTCAGTATTAAGCTGCTTTTCAGAGTAAAGCATTCCCACAACAGCCCGTTGTGAGCCAGAAGAGTCCATAAAGTTCCAAAGTCCAAGAGTCCAAAAGAAGCTTGACACCTTCGTGACCCACGGCATGATTGTGGCAATACGATCAGTACTGCGCACAAACTGTCTTTACTTCTCAGACAAAAATATGCCCATCGTGAAACAGGGTGGATTTCAAGCTCCCACTAGGGATCGAAACCCGGTTTCCCCCTACGACAGTTCAGTGCCTAATCACTGAGCAACCGTAGCTTTTGCTAATATAGAGTTAATAAGCATTTTATGTGAATAACTATTAAACGTTTTGCTGGTTGATTTGATGCTTTAGTTTCGTTTAAATATCTGAAGTTTTAATTTATTTGCTTTTATCTATCTTTTAATTAGTATTAGTTTACTTTGGTTTAACCAGTATTGCTACTGAAATAAAATTGTTTAGTTACATGTACGGGAGAAATATAATATCATACACTGAGAAAAAAGACTTCGTTTCAGGCTTGATGAGAACACTAAACTGCACAGTAATTTTTACTAAAGCTAATATTGATAAAATAACAATAAAATAATGTCTTATACTATGCAATAAAACTTTATATATACTTTATATATAAGGGCTAAAATTTGATAATTTTGTTATGATGCCTTAGAGAATGGCATAAAATCCATTCATTCAGTTAATTTAACTTTTCATTTTTGTATTTTTACTAATTGTGTAGTAATGAGAAGTATGATATTAAAAACCAGAATTTCAGGTAAAACCATTGCGAAATGAGAGGAAAATTATCAAATGAATGATTTAAATACAGTAAATTTTGATTTTATCACCAGAGGTATGTTTTGTTTTACCAGAAATGTTTTTACCATAGAGTACATAATTTTACCATAATTCTTTCTTCGTGTAGTACGAATGAAAATGAGGAAAAGCGTTACAAAGCTTTCAAAGGAATATAGAGCAATTGTCATACTAATAAAGAACTGCTTGATCTTCAGAGTTTATTTATTATACATCGATCAAGACTATTTCGAATATGCGAAACCACATCCAGTCGAAATTAATTCTTTGATAATTTAGGTCTTATATATGACATGCTAAGAAAACGTTAAGAAAAATTATATATACTGCTCTAAATATAGCTACGTTTACAATTTTTATCGTAAGTCCCATTTTAATAATTTACATTACATACTATTTACAATGGTGTATAGTCTTATTATGTTTATCATTAGCAGAAAAGTTTAAAAATATCATAAGGCTTAACCTTAACAAAGGCTTAAAAAAGATGTAAAAAGTCATTTATAAACTCCAAAAGAACAGTTTTCAACAAACTCGTCAGACCTGATTGCCTTTGTTTAACCAAAAGAGCAAATATGAAGTAGATATTATGTATGGCACGTTAAGAAAAAATTTCATTTACTTTGCTCTTTTTGCCGCTTCTTTAGTTTCAGAGTTGAGGTTTAGTTTTTCTGTGATTCATGAAATAGTTTCCTTTGTTTATACAGCTTCAAGAATTTACACAAAGGAATCACTTCAGGAAGAACCAAAAGAACTGTTTTCTAATTTAGAAATTCTTTTACCAATTTAAAACCGCTGTTTCTCTTCTGTTCCCAAACTTTAAAGTTAGAAGAAAATAAATCGGAAAAAAGCTTTTTTTTTTAATGTTTTTCATTTTGTTGTCACCGCTAAACAGTTTTTTTTTGTAAAAATTTATATTGAGTGTTGTTAGAAAGTAATAATTTGTTTGTGGCAGACACAAAAACTGATACTAAAGCAATTAAATAACTTTATTCCTGCAAATTTTCAAACTTTCATTCAGATAATTTTTGTCTCGTTACTGCTTTTAGAAAACAAGTAATTACGTTTAGAAAACTATCATTTTCTTAATAGATGTTGAATTGCATATTTGATATTACATCTTTCGTATTGCTTTGCAAAAAGGAAAGTCTATTTTTATACTAATCTTTATTGAATTGTGCGATAATTCAACTATTTATTCGTAGTAGAAATAAAAGCTGATATTTGTAACAAAATTTACCTGATACTATGCAATACAATTAAAATAACTTTACTCATGTAAACTTTGAAACTTTCATTACAAGAATTTTTGTCTCTTTAATGCTATCAGAAAACAAGTAATAACTTTCAGAAAACGATCATTTTCTTCATAGATGCTTATTGTTTAACATTATATCTTTTGTATTGCCTTAGAAAAAGGAAAGTGTATTTTTTTCACTGATCTTTATTGAATTGTGTAATAATTACACTATTGATTTGCTGCATCAAATAAAAGCAGAAAAACCAACGTAGATTATGTGAAACAATTAAAATGACTTGATTCATGGAAATTATCAAACTTTCAGTTAGAGAAATTTTTTGTCCTTACTTGTGGAAAACAAGTAATTACTTTTAGAAAATTAGCATATTCTTCATAAATGTTGAATCGTGTTTTTAACTTTCGTATTGCATTTCATATAGGTACGTATATTTTTTTTCTATATTAAGCTTTATTGAATTGTCTAAGAATTTAAACATTTATTTGTGGTAGAAAATAAAAGCTGGTATGGATAGCAAAGCTTACGGCAAACTAGGTAAAACAATTATAAGAGCTTAATTATCTGTGGAAACTTCAAGTCTTTTCTTTTTGCTTTTTTGGAACGAGAAATTTAAAGGGTAAATTTAATTTAAGGTAGGGCATATATAAATAATGCTAAAACTGATCTTTTTCGAGGAACTTTTTCCAAGAAACTACTCAACTATATTTTTAATATAACTTGTTATGTTTTGTTCTCCCAGATTAATTGATGTTGTAAAAATTTATATTGAATAAGAAATCAATTTATTTATGACAGAAATTAAATGTTAGTGGTTGTATTTTAATATTACTTGTTAGGGGTTTTTCTCGTTAAATCAATCTATATTATAAAAATTTATATTGAGTGAAAGAGACAAACAATTTATTTGTGGTAGAAATTAAAAGCTGGTATCTGTAACTCAACTGTAAAATAATAAAAAATATCTTGAATATAAACTTTCATTTATGGATTTCTTGCCTCTTTACTTGCATAAAACTTTCAGTTTAAATATTAATTGTTGTGTATTATTTCCCCTTGGCTTTGTCCCCATATGTTTTATTAGTATTACATCTTGTACACTATAGAATTTGAATATTTCTACTCTTTATAATTATATACACGAGGAGTCTCATGGTTACGCAATTTTCCCACTTTCCATATTTTTCCCTTCTTTATTTTTATGGTTTCGGCAAATCTTGCTCCTACCCTGAAAATATATTCCCACTTCTAACAGAAACGAACTGTTGTGTTGAAAAAGCAAGATTTTCCGTTTTCGAAAAAAAAAATGATGAATGCAAAGCAGATACGATGTTCGAAGAGTGGAGCGAGTAGGAAATGGAGCCTCTTAATTTTTTTTTATAAAAAAAAATCATAGTGACTTTTCAGTACGTATTACCCTAGTTTCCGAAAAACATTAGTCACAATAAAAAATTCTGCATTGTATTCTCAATTCTTTGTATTCTACTTTTTGTCTGTTTAATATGTGCTACCGCATGCTCTAAAAATTAGCAATTTCTATGTAAAAGTAATTTATAAAGATCCTTGTCATGTCTTTACTGAAACAGTTTCTGAAAAGACAACCAACAAAAGAAATCTATTGTATATTTAAAATAATTTTGTAATGAATCATATTTATGTATTTAATACGTACTACCACATTTCTTAAAGCATTAGCAAACAACAAAAACATATTTTGGTTTGAATTCTAATTATAATTGCATAAATGATGGTTTTATAAAAATTCTCAATGATATATTCAGTGTTTCATCACATTTTTTAAAAAAGATTAGGAACAGCAAGCAACTTTTATTTTGTATTCGAAACAATTTTGCAATGATTCATAATTATGTATTCAATCCTACGAATACTACCATATTTTCGGAAAGTATTAGCACCAATATTTTTTTCAAAATTTTATGTTCTAAATAATTGTATAAAGAATCATACCAAGATTTTCAAATTATGGCATATTTTTTTTTTAAAACACGAGCTAAAATGAAAAACATTATTTTAATTTTATTTTAACTAGCATATCATAGAATTATATTGATAAATTTAATTTGCATTACATCATTCTTGAAAAAATTAATGACAATAAAGAAATTATTATTTTGTATTCTAATTAATTTTCAACGAATCATTGAGATGTACTCACCATGCGAAATTTCTTGAACAGATGTAACATCAAAAACAGATATATTTATATAAATAAAAATTTTACTCTTATAACATTGCAATTTAAAAAACCTCATGTCTTAAAGCCTTTGAATAAAAAGAAAAAGTGTTAAATAATTAAATTGCAGCAACAACTTCAGTAAATATAGTATTATTAAAAACACGAAATTATACGAACATTTTCGAAAGTTAATTGAATCTTGGTTAAGTAAATAATTTTTATACTCTTGAATAAATCATTAGCCTTTTATTTTGACATTTTTTAAAATTTCTTCCTTCAAACTCCAGTTAAAATGAAATGCAAATAATTAAAAAAAAATGTTACGACATTTACAATACTCAATGAGCACTTCACTACCTGCAAGTGAATGTAGAATTCATTAAAAAAAAGAAATTAAATAATGAATTTCTTTTAAGCGTAACATCTTATATCATCTAATTAGTGCTTAACTGAAGAGCTACTTAACAAGCATTTTAATGCTAAAAAGGAATTTCAAGAATCTTTTGCAAATGAATAATTATTAATTTTATTGTATTTTGATAAGTTAAAAAGTGAAGTTTGCTAATTTTTCACTTGGCGTAATTGATAATTTAATGACTTCCTACCTTAGATTTTCGAAAGAAATATGTAGTTTAAACTTCTAAAGTTTTACTCGAGCTGCTCATGAGTGCACTGAATTTCCTCCAAATTCAGATAAAAATGCACTGAAAATTTATGCAGTTATTCTGCGGAAATAAGTTAAGTGTCTTCGTTTTGAAATAAAACGTCTTAATTATTTTAAAAATCAATTTTTAAGATAGCATTCTAAAATGCTAATGTTTTCACCAAAGAGCTAGTTGATGGTTGTAGTAACTATCATCAACTTATATGTGAAATTATTTTTAGGAAGAATCTTTTGTTTTCTGATTGCAGATAGCTTGATTCAATATACATTTTAATAAATACTGCTGGAATCCATTGTTTTACGTTTTAATATATTCAATGATTAATATTAAAATCACGTTTACTTAATGGTTATACAAAGTTTCAAATTTGTCTACTTTGTGATTGATAAAAAATTTTATGAAACACTTTTACAAACATTTTACGTTCTTTTAAAGTTGATGATTAGTTATTTTAGTTGATTACTAAAATATCACCACTATTAAAAATGCGGGCATTTAAAGTACAGCTCAAATGAAAATTTATTCAATTTACCTAAAACAATACATTTCAATTATTTAAAAACAATGTGTTTAAAAAAAGTTACACTTGTATCACTATATGAAGTTTTTGACTTAATATGTAAAGACTGGCACCTGAAGTTTTAGTTTATACTCTATTGACATTTTTTTTCCCCGTTGGCAAGAAATTTTTTATCGGATCTTTGATATTTTCAATGCCATTGATTCCTAATTTGCAATCGGTTTCTTTCTTCAAGCTACAGTTTTTCTTAAAATGAAATTTCAGTTTATTTTTTGTCAAATGTACAAATTTGAAAAAGCAATATGTAATATGGAGTTAGCATAAATATTATGACAAATTTCTTGGTGAGTTAGACATAAAACCAGGTTCAATTTAGTATAAGAATCCGAGCTTGGAAGTGTTGTCATACGCCACTTCACTGTTATGTACTGTTTTTTCATGTGCTGTTGATAAAGTTATAATAAGGAAGCACCCCCAGCAGCTTATGATGACATTTCCGGGTATGGGTTCCCATACAAGCGTAATTATGATAATATGCACTAACTCCAGTAGAAGTTTGTTGTAACATTTATGCGACATTCTATTATATGTAAAGTATTTAAATTCGTACATTTCAGCAAAAGACAGACTAAAAATGTAATTTAAAAAAAATCTGTAGCTTCAGCAGTAAAACTTATTTTTCTAATTTAAAATCTACACACCCGAATTGGGCAAGATCAAATATTTGTATAATTGGATAAAAAAAGATGTTCCCCAGTGAATTGAAAAGATTGGAATTAATTCAGTTTCTTTAGTCGTGGCTGCCTATACCTTTCTGTTGTTTCTTACATAATTATTAATTTATTAGTTATTAATTTTTTTGTTTTACCTCATACGAAGAACTGATATTTCGCTTGTTTACAATAGCAAATGAACAATACTACAGGGACTATTTACCTCAAAAAGCCTTTGAAATTTTATTATGTAATATTAAATTTCAAGAATTACCGATTGAATAAAAGGAAGTTTTTTTAATACAATAGTTTTAAAAAAATCCCAATAATAACCAGTTGTTCTTACTAGTTATGAAAAATGAGTTTCGTTCTACTAGATTTGATCTGAGAAATTTACATTACAAAAATATAAAAAAGTTGAATTTTGGGTAATTTTAATACATTTTGTTTTACATCGATTATTTAAAAGACAGAAATTCGCCCGTTTTCTTGTTCATTAACGATGATAAAAATGAAACAAGTATCATATCATAATATCATTGCATGCAATAAAAGGAACAAATTATTTATTCTTTTAAACTATATAAGTAACTAAAATAAAAAAAAGAGAAGAACTTTCAAATAGTTTCTTTCCAAAATCTCTTTTTCGAGAGAGTCACATACTCATAAATGGGAATTTTATGTCTCTTTGAGTTATAGTAATCATAAAAATTGGTAAATGATCAGTTTTGTTCTTCATCTCTCAAACAATGTTTCTCTTTCCTTTATGAACGTATATCACGCACAGCTTTTAAAGCAGTTGTTTTCAGTGTATTTTGCTCTTTGATAAAAAGAATCAATAAAACATTTCACTTCAAGTTAAGACGTTTAACTGTAAGCTTCTTTTATTACTATTAGTTTATCTGTTTTCATTTCTTATTTCACTTGACTCTTTATTATGTACAAATCTAAAATCATAAAGATACACTCAATACAAGGATCTTCTGGAAATCAGTAATATAATGTCATAAAAACAGAACATAAGTATCTAAAAAGATATCTTTCAAAAGAAACAGCAATATTTCAGCTACTACTCAAATCAAGAAATTTTGGAATTGTGTCATTTGTGGAATATGTTTTTGCAGTGCGTTACCATAGAAGTCTGCTTTTTGGGAATGGAGTCTATCATGTCGCGGCTCCCAGCATGGTTCAACTGAATTTATTTATGTGCAATAACAGGTAGACTTTACTGGGAGCAAGATCGGGACTTAGGTTGATGGGAAAATATTTCCTAGCAACAATACTCACAAACATGCGGTGAATTCCACAAAAAAAAATTGTCGTAAATTTGCTGCTTTGAATTGGTAAATTTGGTAAATTTGGTGCTTGATCATCTTCCTTCATAGTATCGATATAGTTTCCATCCACTTCTACTTGTTCTTTCGCATGAAGAAATCCCAACCTTGAAAATCACATCAAGAAAATTGACTTGTATATACAGGGTGGTAAAAATTATAATGTCATTTCTCAGGAGCACGTAACTTCTGCTTTATTGGACGATTCCTGGTAAAACACGTGAGTAAGGCTTCGCATGTTGAAATGTTCTTTTACATGTTCACCGGATGAAAGTTCAAATACATTATGTGGTCAAGGTTTCCGATAAAAAAGTAAAAATTCGAGATTTGTCAAAAGGTGGTCCTGTAACAAAGAAAATGATAAAAGCAAGCGTTATCAACCCGCTAAAACATCCAGAGAACCAGTTTTCCAAACTTATGCAGCATAATTTTAACTGTGTTTTAAGGGATGTGTTTCAATGGACATGTGTTTTAAGGGTTTCATCCACCGGTAAACATGAAGTGGTATAAAAGAATCGCTTGTATTCTAGTAAAAGAGTTTTACAATCAATGCGAGTTCTTTCTTACAGAGTGGCATGTTCAAAATGCGGCCAAATAATTTCTTCAAGCAATACAGATCACTTTTACAGAGAAGTTACATACACTATTCATTTTTGCAAATGATTTTAACAGTACAGATCCATCTATTAAAAAAATTCAAACTATTTCCGATGGAAATCTTGGTCGCATGATCTGCATAACATGTATTTGGCGCTAGACGGATCCATTCAGTACACTTTTAAAAAAAGTTTTTTTTCCTTAAATTTAACAAAAATTGTCAAAATAGTTCGGAAAGAAATAATAGTCATATTTATGCCGTGGTGGCTCAGAGGATGGAGCACCTGTCCCCTAAAAGGTGACTCGGGCTCGATTCCCAGTGAAGTCCACACTCGGCTAGCACTGACCACAGAGCTTATGTCAAATATTCTCATTGGTAGGCAGATCATGGGTTAGAATTTCCTTGCCGCAGGCCAACCGTATAAGTTTTTCGTGGTTTTTCTCGTCATGTAATGCAAATCCGGGTTAGTTCCATTAAATTCTCCTTATACTTGATCCAGAAATTCCCTTGTCTTCTGGATTGGGTTCAAAATTACAAGGCTAATGAGTTGAACATTGGTAGTCAAAAACTCATAATTGGGACGGCTGTTAAACGATGGTTATAAAATAGTCGTATTTGAAAACCTCATGTATTCAAAATTCAAACAGCATATAGTAATTTTTGAGTAAAACGAATAGTTTCAAAAGGAATCATGAAGAGAAAATATACCAGAGACATGTCTTTTGGCTGCCGACAGGATTCAAATGAAGGACTGAGTTCATAGTAGGATGCTCTAACTAAAATAGTTGCATAAGACAATCGAGAGAGAGTGACTTTATATTATGGCAGTCGCAATCATGACATATCATGTGATACGAATTTTCAATTTAAATGGTACAAAAAGTTGCCGTTTGGAAAATATGGTCAAAATAGCTTAGGCGATCGATAATTTTTTTTAATTTTTGCTTAATTTGCTGTACCTTAAAAACTTTCAAGGGTAGGGTTTCATAAAACTTCTTGTAGTAATAATCAAGTATTATTTATTACAACTGCAGTAGAGACTATCTCTTGTTATATTTATCTACATAATTTTTTAAATTAATAAGAATTTTATGAAATTGTTTGAGCATTATAACTTAAGAAATATGTTGTATTTAGCGTAGTAGTTCCTTTTAAACTTTAATAAACCAATCTGAAGACCGAAAAGGAAGTTTAGGGGGGAGAATAATTATTTACTCGTTTGCAGACTCAACGCAAACTAGAGCTAATGACTTATCTCAGTTACTAAGTGGCTGCGAAGCTTATTTAATCAAGTTTCAGTTTTCGGCCAAAGCATTGATGAAACATAATTTGAGTAAGCAACGTTAGTTTGTAAGCTACAGGATAGTGACGTATAAATCCAAGTAATGAACACTAGAAACACAAAATTACCTTTAAGGCTTGCTTGTAATTCAGTGCATGGGAAATGCGACAAAGTGTTACGTTTCAATCTCTATCCGTAAGTGATGTATAGATAGATTCGGCAACGATATTTTATCTTATAAATTACTTGGTTCACGCTGCTTCTGTATGTTTCAATTGACATTTTCATGGAAATATAGTTTGGATAAGTTTAATACATGTTTAAATTGCTTGCTGTTTGTATGTGGAATATTATTTATTCTACTAAATAAAAAACAGCATAATTCACATTAGTTAAAAATTTAATTAATGAATTGAAAAGTAAAGTTTTAAAAAAATTAAATTTTGTGAATTTGAACCGAGCATATTTAAATTACATAGAATTATCAGGCCTCTGTTAACAAAGCATATGTTTTCCCCTTGAAAATCATTTTATTTACAACCTATTATAAAATAAACATTTAAGACCAAGTGCCATACTATATATAGGCTACATTTACATTTTCTAAATTTTTTTACTAATTATGCTTTTTGAGTTTATTGAATTCTTAATAACTATTGATAGTATTTTTGTACCAGCTTTTTTAAAGCACGCCAATTGAATTTACTTGTGGTCTGCTCTTAAAGATGTTAATTTACGCACATTAAATATTTTAGCTTATTAAATATCTAGTTGTTTTACTCGGTGAGTTTTTGAACCTTATTGATTAAGTGAACTATATGCAATTCCCGAAAATAATTATTGAACCTATTCCTATCCTATGAACCTGAATCTATCCTATTTATTGAAAAAAAATTTGTAAACGATGCTTTTTAGTACTGCAGATAGCTCTTTGTAGTCAGAAAAGTACTCATTTTTTTCTTTTCCTAGAAACTTAATAATATATTGCGTCTTTAGATAGGTCTTTTTAGTCTGATCTATATCCCCATTTTTGCTTTTCCTAGTAGTTTAACAATGCTTAATTGTATTTCAGATAGATCTTTTCATTCTGATCTAAAAGTACTTCATTTTTGCCTTTTTCTAATGATTTAACATTGTTAGATTTACCTAAAAATATATTAAAAGGGTTATTACAAATATAAGATATGAATGGGTAGATTATAATTAAAAGATAATAAAACCACTCAACGAGCAGGGCGGAACAAATTCCGATAAAATTACAGTAATGTATGCTTGTGATATTTGTGGTAAAATACCCCATTATTCCTTATAAAAAAACCAAAATATCTGGTATGTAATTTTTTCATTCATATGGAAACTGTTTACCGAAAACTCTGGTTTCCAAATACATAGCTCTTAATACTACACATTTAATACAAAATAAAAATTGGAAAGAAAATTTAAACAAAAAAATAATTTTTATGCCATGCTCTGATATATCATAGAAAAATTACTACGTTTACCAAATTCCATCATACATTATGGAAGCCACATTTTATTGCTAATTTTACAAAAATCAGTACCAAAGAGCTTCAGCAAAAATTACTAAGCATTTTTGTTACCATAGAGACAGCAACAGGGTAAATATTCTAGTAGTTTGGCTCATACCTTTTTTCAGTGCGTGATTCGAAATAGATTTCAAATCATTAATTCGTTAAAATCAGAGTCAGCTGTAATTCTCGAAGACATTAATTAATGGTGAAAGCATTTTTATAATCATTTTTAGCGTTCTAATGCATTTAAATTCTTTTTAATCTCTTAACAAGTAATAACGTATAAATAGTTCTTTGTACATAATAGCCGTTTTATTACATATTTTGTTAAAATCTTATCTCATCTTTGAAATTTTACCTATGAATTATCAGTTAGTAAACAATTTCTAATTTAATTTTTAAGTTCCTATTGGATTCATATTATTTAAATTCATAAAAAACGTTTTAAAAATGGGTACTTGCAACTCGAGAAAAAGTGAAGTAATTAAGCCTAACCATGAGATTTAAATCTGATTTAATTAGATATCTCTCAGCTATGTCACGCGAGTGTGTTGAACTCGATTGGTGTATGAACCGACAAATGCCACAATTTCCCTACGATGATGTCACTTGCAGGTATCTAATTGAAACTGCAAACAAAATATACACATGATTTAAAAAAAAAAAAAAAAATACCCAATTTTGTGACATCACTCCAAATGCTACAAAAATTACATTCGTAATAATATTACTTCAATTAACTTATCATTAAGAACAAAAATAAATAATCATGATGAACATGTAATATATTTCAGTGAAACAAATTTTTTATCAGAGTAAGCAATCAGAAGTCATGGATATCACTTTTTAAATATTTGAAAAATAATTACCTGCAGTTTAATTTCCAACATTCATGTGTGTTGCTAATTTAATAAGAACATTTGCTTTTCAGTCATTCTTTTCGAACAGTTTGTAGTAAAGTGTATGAATGTCGATAGCGACCTTCATTATATTTTTATCAGTGTGCCAATAAGGGGTACTTGTAAGGGCTATAATAAGGGGTACTTATCTGATAGACACAGAAAAACATTCCTTTCTACATGCATGGATTGTTTTCGTTATCCAAATTTATGTTAAGTCATTTGTTTGAAGTATGTATTTTCTTTAAAATTTTTTTTTTGTGATGCTCTTTAGGTTTGCAAAAATCGGTATGTTAAGGGATATTTTTATAAGTATTACAATGCTAAATAAAATGTGATAAAAAGTACTATCCTTTAAGGTTACAGTACTTTTTACTTTAAGCTTAATATTTCGCTTAAAAAAATTAAGGTAGAAAAAAAACGAGTGAATGTGAACATATCCAGGCATCCCAGAAGCTTGCAACAGAAACGAACACATTAACCAATATATCATTCTGTTACTCAATGACAGCTGTTTAAATTCTGATAACAGATGTTATTGGATTGAAATATAAAAGATAAAGAATGAGAAGAAAGTTACCAGGCTGTAAAAAGTCCAGAAAAAGCACGGTAAAAATGCTTGGCACTGAGGGCGCCAGAAAAGTTCATTTTACCGAAAAAATTCAAAACGTAGTTTTTACAGTAATATTTATTGAATTTTAATGATTCAGAAAATATTTTTCTAAAAATTACGGTGTGTCAGATATTGTTGTTTACTAGAACATTTCGGTAAAAATGGATTACTCTACTATAAAAAGTACTGGCACTCTGAATGCCGGTACTTTTTACCATAATTTTTCAGAAATTTTTTTATAGTGCACGTTTTACTATTGTAGATAGATTAGACTACTTTATCTAATTTACTGTAAATATTGAATGGCATTATATAAAATGCACTTTATCGTAATTATAGTACGGCAAAAAGTACTCGCACCCTTAGTGCCGATACTTCTTATCTCATTTTTTACCGGAAATTCATAACAGAGCACGTTCTTCTATTGTAAACAACTTGTAATAATTTAAGTATAAATTGCTGTATATATTAAATGATACTGAAGAAAAACAATTTACAGCAATTTACGCAAAAATTTTTCTGACTTTTTTTCACACTGTATAAGAAAAACTTATTTCACATGGTATTTTATAATATGCTAACGTAAATAGTATATTACGTATAATTAAAAAAATGCAATTCAGTCAAATAATTCCCTTTTTTAAAAAAAATACATCGACTATAAAACTTCTAATAATTTTAAATTAGATAGGAAACGTGGAATGGATATTAAAACCTTTTAAAATTGGTCTTCATCGCTTACTGTTTTCACCTTATTGCGGGGTAATTTTGACATCTTTAAGAACTCATTAATCTTTCTGAGTTAGTCAATTATAAAACTTCTAACATTAATTGGTAAATGTTGAAATTATCTAAATTAATTTTAAAAATAGTCTTCCTCGTCAAATGTTTATAACAGCCTTTAATTGGTGGGTAATTAACTCTTAGAATTGCCTTTTGATTTTCTGCGTTTCGTTCTCTATAATTTCAGTTTCAAAAATATTCTGAGCTTCCACAATCTCTTAACTTCACTAATTTTTAAAAGATATTATTAAATTCTGAACATTCTTTCTCCATATTCTAAATAAAGTATAATGCCCCAAAAAATTCAGTCCTAACAATAATTTATTTTAGCAATTTAAGAATTTCAGACAATTACCTTATCTTTTCATTGGTTGCACATTTTAATTAGTATACTGTAAGAAATTCCGTATCAAATTACGGTATTAAGTAGCACTTTGCGTGCATCATCTATAAAATCTATTTTACCTTTAACTCCATTTTACCATAAATCTATTTCTACAGTAATATTCACAGTGATATTTATTTATTAAGAGTGATTCAGTGATTTTTACGGTAATTGTAAAAATAACGTTTTAATAGACTTTTTCCATAACATGTTCACGTAAAAGGGATTTAACGGTAAAACTTAGAGGCACCCTCAGTGCAGTTGCTTTTTAACGTAATTTAATCCGGAATTTTTACAGTCTAAAGTCTTCTTTTTTTAAATGGCAACTTCATTTAGAGAAGCTTAATGTTTCTGTAGAAAATACTATTTACAGAGTTTACTGAAACATTTTCCTAAACTTTGCACTGTATATTTTAATAAAAACATTTTTGCAGTGTGTTTTACAATCTGTACGATTTTTTAAAGGTATTTATGAAATAAAACTATTTAAAACGTTTATGTTTAAAAGTTGAGTTTTAAAAATTCTAGTATCTTAAAACAAAATAGTAAGCATTAAATGAAAAGTGTTTCAAAAATGACCTTTCTCCTCTGTTATTTTCAACGCTAAGCCTTATAATTGCGTGAAATTAACTTAGACATTCTTCAAGCAACTCTTTACCTTTTTGTGTTTCACTTATCTGTAATTCCTGTTTCAAAAATGTCCTTAACTCGCACACTCTTTTAATCACCTTAATTTTTAAAATGTGATTCAAAGGTGAACACTTCCTTCACGCATTCTAAATAAGACATGATGCCCCGGAAGATTCCGTCTTATCAAGAATTTCGTTCAGCAGTTTTAAGAGTTTCAGACAAATTCCTTATCTTCTGATTGGTAGCAGTTTTAGGTTAGTAGGTCCCTTCTTTTAATGAGTAACTTATTCTTTCCTTAGACATTTGATAAATGGGTTTTCAACTTAACCTCTCATTTCATCAAGGAATTAAAATGCAGATTTTGTCTAAGGGTTTAGAGATCAACCACAATTAATCAATCTTGCGCCTTTCTGACGGAAAATTGCTTCTTTATTCTGTTAGAAGAAGAACAAATGGAAAAGAAGTTTTTTTAGGATGCATAAAATGATACTCGTTGCTTTAATTAGAGGAGTTTGAGAAATTTTATGCTATAATTAATAAAATTTATGATAAAGTGTACATTGTAAAAAATTCCGGATCAAAATAAGGTAAAAAAAACACCGGCAGCTCTAATTATAGTAAAATTTAAAGAAAATTTGAGACAGCCAGTGTTTCCCCCCGTTAAATCCAATTTTTTTTGTAGAATTTCACGAAACAAAAAATCTGATATGCCGTAATTTTCGCATTAATGCTTACGGTAAAATAACTTAAAAATAAAATGTTCACTGTAGTAAAACGCAAATATTTTCTTAAAGAGTACTGTGTAAAATTTTATGGCAAAAATTGATAGTGAAATGGATATTTCGTATGTTGCACTCAGGATGCCAGTACTTTTTACTGTAATTTGATCTGGATAATTTTAGTGTAAGAATTCCAGATCAAATTACCGTAAGAAGTACCAGCACTCAGGGTGCAGTACTTTTTACCGTAAAATCCACGTTTATAATGAAATTTTACGGCAAAAATCTGATATACCTTAATTTTTGCATTGATATTTACTGTAAAATCACTGAATCACTGTAATTAAATGAATACACTTGTAAACATCACTGCATAAATTTTACAGTTAAAATGGACGTTATAGTACAATGGATTTTAAGGATGCTGTGCTGAGGATGTCAGTACATTTTACAGTAAATTGATCTTGATTTTTTACAGTGTGTGAGCGCAGTAAAGCTTTTTTTAATACTAATATGTCCTTTTCTGTTTTTTTTTAATTAAATGCTAGGAGTTAAAAATTATTCACGCAGTCTTAAAACTTTTAGCTTTTAGACTATTCATTCTAAATATTCTAACACAACTTAAGTTTAAAGTGTTTTAATGTAAATTTCGAATATAACATTTTGAACTATTTTTGTTTCAAAATATATCTTACTTACGTTACAGTAATATTTCTTTCTTTTCGGCAACACAATTTAATTTTGACGTATTCTCGAAATATTATTTATACCGTAATTTTTTAAATGTACGGTGTGACAAATTTTTGATATAAACTTTTGATGTAATGAATTGAAAAAAAACTTTCGACTTAATGATGGTATTTTTGCATGTCGTATAAAAAAAGTAAGATATTATAAATTAAATTACTCATTAACTATTGGACCGATTTCATTCAAATATTGTATTTTACCACAAAAAATCACATTCTTTAAAATGATTTAAAAATTTTTCTGCCTTGTAATTCAAACATTTTCGACTAATAATAAAAAAAATACTAAAAAATATTAATTAAATTTTAAAATTACTTTTTTGTCTGGAAACTTCTGTGGAAAAGTGAATTTTATGATTGTGTTCAACATTTTTTCAATTCACCTAAAAATTTCTAGAGATATGCCGAAATTCTCAAAAAGTAAAACTATATTTTCAAGATTAATTACGTTTTAGGGGTCAGAAATCATAATCCTTCGAAAAAAGGTATGTTTGTTCAAAGAAAGTACGATTTTGTGTCTGATTTCGTAACTTAAATTATTGTCTGAGCTAACAAATTAGCATATTTCAGATCACCCTCTTGAACCATTAAGTACGTGAGCTCCTTGTGCGTGTATACCTGATCATTGCATCAAAAGTTTTACACGATGTTTCATTCATTTTTATGAGCATAGTACACATTGGAAGTAAAGCTCTCGGAAACTCAATTCATGAGAGCATTTGTTACCTCTTTGAACCAAAATTTAACTTGTACGTATTCTCAGAATATTTACATGGTAATCTCTGAAATGTACGCATTGGCAGTTTATCTGTGAGAAACACTGTTTGAAAGAGGGTTGATTCTGAAATACAATTGAATTTATACATAAATATTATTAATATGGTAATATTAAAAATGCACAGTAAAAGCAAATATATGAAACATTTTCGGGTCATCCCTTTGACATGGTTTTACGGTGATTGTAAGTCGTTTCAAAAACGGATTTAAAAAAATATTAAAAAAATTTTGATGAAAAAATGAATAAAAAAATGTTAAAAAAAATTAAAACTGTTTTAATGTTTTGTGCAAATTATTGCAAATTTCACACTTGTTTCATCTTCTTAAAATCATTTATGTGATCTCTAAGAAATAAAGTAAAAGGTTTAAAATATTCAGCGAATAAAAATTTCGATACTGAGTATAAGTAACAAAAATGACATCTGATAAATGAGCACGTGATGTGAATGACGCGTGATGCATATCTGTATCTCTTGTTTCTTTGCCATTTTTTTTTCTTACTTAAACTCAATTAATCACGATTTACGTCAGAGAAATTTTTAAAATTATAAGTGACAGACTTTGTCACTTCCTGAGATCGAAAGTATCGTATTTTAATAACAATTAAAGCAAACATTAAATGTCAAAAAAATGTTTCTGTGAGTGAACAGTTTATTTTTTAAATATTTATTTATATAATACTGTTACTGTTAGCATACTACTATTTCTTAAACTATGTTTTTGTAAGTATCTAAACTTATTTTTTTCTTGTATTGAAATCTATTAGACTGAGATGCGTTTACACCAACTTTGTGGATGGAATTAATTTTTTATAAATTAAAAATAATCGTGCCCGATAAAAAAATAATAAAATTGGCAAAGTTTGTTGAAAAGATAACGAATAGTAATACAAATATTTCTTTCAGTTTTGAATTCGAAAATTGTAATAACTGCGAAGATAGTTAAATGCCACGTATTTTATTAAAATATAATAATAATAGATAATAATCATATATTAAATTATCTGCTTGGTTTTTATTAATTTTAACTAAGCAAAAGAACATTTGAAGGATTTTTTTATGTCACTTATTTCAGTGTAATATTATTTCATTTGATGTAATATTATTTCATTATTGGATCTATCTAATTTCGGTTTACTTAGTTAACGTAAAACTTCTTAAAAATATTTGTTGTTGATTTATTGGTATATTTAAAAATTTGATTTTAAACTCTGGAATAAAAAAAGAACAGTAAGAGCTCTTCAGATCTATGATACTTCCTCTGGTGTTTGCTTATGTTTAAATACCGAGTTATGAGCACATAAAAAATGAAACAATTTCTCTAAACTAAATCCCGCCGCTAGTCACCAGATATTGGATCTTTTTCTACATTACCGTTTTTCAATTACTATTGACTTGAATCTTGAGTCAATAGTTAGATAGTTATCAGTAATGAAATAGTTAACAGGTTAGTTATATGGTAGGTAGTTAGTTATTAACTAGACATAGCTAGCTAATAGTTTAGTTTTTAACGGAAAAGAAATGAAGAACCGTTTACTTCCTTTTCTGATAAAAAATGAAATTTTAAAGCTTCAAAATGAGGAAGGCTGATTTTATTGAATCCTAACGAAAAAAAAAGATAAAAATGTTTTTACAGGAGGCTTTGTGTTCGTTATTTCAAAAGATAGTAAAATTTTATTTTCGAATCCTACTTTCGAAGACCACGGGGTTCTTTTGTTTATTTGATAATTAAGTTTCTAAAATTTTTGAGCACTTCCCATCATGACCACAGCTCCGAAAACAATGAGAATTGCATAATGGAAAACTCCATCTATTACCACAATTGCGCCATGGAAACATTAAGGTTAATAGTTGATACTTTCCTGTGATTAATTAAATAAAATCGTAAGAAATGTTAACATTGCTATATGTATAAAATGTTAATATAACTTACGCGTTATGTTTAGATTACGCGTTAACTTTTGGAAAAAGGAAACTTCATGTCCAAAGACTTTCTAATAAAAGTTTCTCACACATGGTTTGAATTTGTGCTGAGCCTGTCTCACCATGCATCTTTTTCTCAATTTTGAAACCTAACATTTTTCATTTTATGAAATTCTATTATAATACATGCTAATAAAATTTCGTTTTTGAATTTTACTATTAAACAGCAATTAGCTTTCTTTTTAATTCTGAAAAGGAAGTTTATCAAATTTATTGAGTAGTTTTCCTCATAACAACAACCTTGAAGATATTATTTGGATCATAGAAAAATACACCACAGCGTAAAAAAGTGCCAAAAAATAGTTCCAAAACAAATATAGGTGAATTTTAAAACGCCATGTATTCGAAATACCCAATTTCGAGCAAAATGCTTAGTTTTGAAAGTTATGTGAGGGGAGGTATGTGTGAGAGAAATATTCGTGAGCCACAGACAGAATTTGAACCATGAACCTCCGGGTTCATAGTAGGATGTTCTAACCACCATAGTTGTACACACCAGTCCAGGAAGAGTGCGAAAACTTTATATAGAGGCCGCCACATTGACAAATCATGGCATACTAATTTCCAATTTCCTTGATGCACAGGGTTGTATTTCAGAAAATATGTTCCCAATAGCTTAGTCAATAAATCGGTAATTTTATTTTAACTTTTTGCTTTTTTTGATATAGATCATAAGCCATTTTAAGCTTATAGAATGCATGCCCTGATGCTCCAATGCAGCGATCTCCATATAGAGCTTCCTAAGTCTCGGGCGTACAGTCCGCAAAAAAAAACAAAAAACGAATCACCCTGAATAACTTTCGCTCTAATGATCGGATTTTCACGAACTAAGTGTCAATCTTAATGGTTCCTGGGGGTGACCTCAAATATGCTAATTAATTAGTGCTATCTATTAATTAAGTTACGAAATCAGACACAAAAACGTACTTTCTCTGAATAAACAGATATTTTTTTTTACATATTTGGATTACTAACCTTCAAAATATAAGGGGTAGCCGCAATCTGGGAAATATGGTCCCCATAGTTTGGTCAGGAGAGCGATCCAAAAATCGTACCCCTTAATGTTAATTTCACTTGTTACGTTTTTAGTCATATTTTTAAAACTATTAAAGCAATTCAAAGAAAATTGCACCCACTCATAAGACTCGATTACCCAAAGATAGTTTCACGAAAAAATTGATTTTTAATAATTATTAACTATTTTTTATTATTTAATTAAATTGAGGATGAAAAAATTTTGAATTATAAGGTATGAATTTTTTTATACCATATTAATCTACATGTTTTTCAATTGAAAAATCTAAAGTTTCAACCGTTTTTATTTATTAGAAGCTGAGAAAAATTAAAACTAATTATTTTTAAAAAAATAATTTGGTGACAGTAAAGAAATAATTAAATGGGGCGATTAATATTAAAATGTGATAAACTTGCGAGGAACTTGACTTCGCGCGCGTAGCGTAAAATTTCATTCGCATTTTTTTCGCTAATAATCGTTTGCTAATCTTTTTATTTTTATTTCTTTCAAACTATAAAATAGGATATTTCTTTTTAAGTCGTTTAATATTTTATTTTTCTATTTAGTAAAAAAATTTGAATAAAAAACACTTTATTCAACGAATGTCTAGTTTTATAAAAGCGTGTTTCTGATAGAATATACACCAGATTGCGCTAATTTAATGTGATTATTTTTTATTTTTTGATTTTGTTTTTCAATAACTGATACAATTTCAATAATATACATACGTATGCATAGATTTGGAGTAATATATTTATCAATTTCTTGAATATATATTTCATAAATATTAATAAAAATACGTAGTCAACATTTTTTAGCATCTCTCACAACATCGCAAATTTCTCAACATCTTATAGGGTAAACTAACCAATGAAGGAACACTTAAGCTTAGCTTGCCCAAAAAAAAAATCATTAAAATTTCTAATTTGTTATTAAATGAAAATTATGTAAAAAAAAGAATTAGATAACTCACATAATATTGTTTTAAGCTTTTGGTGGTTTAAATAATAAGTAGTAAGATAACCAAGTGAAGGAACAGTTCTTACCAGTGAATAAACACTAAATTTTCAAGTGAATGAATACTTAATTTTGAGAATGTTTGATGCTCGTTAGGAATCCATAGGCCACACAAATGTCTAAAAACAAGATTTTTCTTAGATTTGCAACATATAACCACAGCTAACGTGGAAAATGTTACTTTTCTTTCAGTCATGGAGTGGAAAGTAAAATATGTTTGAATACATAATTTAAAAAATTTTTTTTAATTTTTTTCCTCACAGTTTAATAGTCAATTCTAAATTATGAATGTTTATTATTGTGTAATCCGATGAAGCTTTTATTATTGTTATAATTACATCACTTTTTTGTTTACTCTTTTCCCCATATTTTTTGAACTTCTTTTTTATCTTAAGTATTTTTTTTCTCTTTGTCATACTTTCTGCTTTAACTTTTTTTCAGCTCCTTCAATCTCTTTAAATTTCCGTTCTTTTTCTGAAGTTAATGCAAAAAAGTAATTTATTTCTTTTTCTTTTGATTTAACCTTCCTCTTTTTTCCAAATTTTTGGCCAATGTAAATGTATTTTCGAAATTTCTTTTGATTTTCCAGTACCATTTCTAGAATTCTTCACTGGATAATAAATGAGAAAAAGGAGTCTCGAAGTTTGAGTAAAATAAATATCTCATTGACTTATATCTAGTAGGTCATCAGCAGTACTTACCATTTTCTCATGGAACCGATTGTTTTTGCAACTAACAATGCCTCAAGAGGACTTATCTCAAAATCAGTTTTCAAGATACTTTCATTATCAATGTTAGTTGTCTCAGCTTCAGTGCCAAAATTTGATTAACCAAATGTTCTTTTAGAAATAAATTCTTCAATATTGAGAAAAGCACAGGCTATTGGATATTTGGGAGATTAAACTTTTCTGTCAGTGTTCCTTTAAAAATTTGTCACATAATTTCTGAGATTTCCATCAAGCTTCTGAAGAAATAGTGCATCGTTACTCTCGAAGCATGTGTTTTGTTGATAAGCTGTCTCGCTCATTAACTCTTGGTTTCTGTTTTGCATGCACTCGTTAAACTCAACGTTTTCTACATCAAATGGAAAAATATAACATTTCATAAAAGCATTTTAACTTCATCAGGTGATGCCTCAAAATCTTATTTAAAAATGGATGTAAAAATTTTCTCGACATATTGTTTTACAATTCCTTTGTTTTCAAGATCTAACGGGAGATTTCAATGAATTAGGTAGAAAACTGAACCAGAAAATTTGTTTTGATGAACAAAACTTGCTCAGTTTCAAATTGATATGAGATTTATACCTATCCAGAACAAGCAAAATAGGGAATTTGATAGCATTTTTAATTAGCCATGGGTAGAAAAATTTACAATATATTTGTAAAATGTTGCTGCGATCATCGTTTCATTTCATGAATCGCTTTTTCCAATGAAATATATAGCAGGGACTGATTCTGTAATATCTCAAAGTATTCTTCAGTAAGGAAAAACTACCAAGGGAGGTACTTTTTCTTTCCTGGGTACTTTGGAACATAAATCCTTATTATTTTTAGGGTCAAAAAATTTTTCCGTTTAAGGGCAGTATTCAACTCTTACTTCGTCCGCATTTTAAATGCAATCACTTTCTAAAAGTATGCCAGGGCTACTTCCCTCCTAAAGATTCTTCTAAAGTTCTTAAAAACAGTATTTCGAACATTATTCTCTAAGGGAAGTTTTGCTTTTTGAAATTATCTTCGTTGGTGGATGTCGCCTTAAAATCCCTTTACCTGGATGATTGTCTTTAAATGGATTTTTCCTACCAGTTCCCGTCTGGATATTAAAGACCGCAATAAGACAAAAATTTGGTTAATTATTGGCACAAAAGCCTGCAAGGAAATTTTCCATTCAAGCTTTTATTATAATATTTAGTCAGTAAACATAGTGTATTAAGGTGTCTAAGGTATGATGTAATAACTAATCACTACATTTATAAAGATAATAAATAATGTAAAGATAAATTTCAATTTTAAACGGAATTTTTTGATGTCCTAAAATTAAAATGTTAAGGCTTGCAGCAAAAAAAAAAAAAAAAAAAAAAAAAAAAAACTTGCTGCATTGATTTTTTTTTACAAAGTAGTGAATTATTATTTTTTCAATCTAAGAACCTGTGCCTATAACTTATGTGAAACTTATTTTAATATAGAGTGAAATAATTTAATATGCTGTGTAACTAAATGGATAATCCCAAGAAACGGAATCGAAAATATAATAACGTCATTGACTTAAAAAAATAATGGATGATAATAAAAATAGGCATGTTTTGAGCGTCCAATAATAAAAGTCACAAGTTATTCAACCTTCCAAGTCTTGAGAATGGGCGATTATATTTGAACGCTCGAAACATGTTGACTTTTGCTTCCCTCTTCATATGTTTTGAAGCCAGTTGAGTTTTTATCGTCAATTATACTGTTTTACATTTGGGTCTTGATCATTATTTTGATAAGGATTTTACACTCGTAACATATGTATTTTAATATTTTAACAGGATTTATGTGGTCTTTAAAAACGTAAGAGCATCAATATTGTGAAAGTTACATTTAACTTAAAAGTTAAAATTTTGAGACCAGATATTTTGAGTTAATGAAATTAAATATTTTATCTTTTAAGTTTTTGTGCCCCCATTTCAGTATCTTAAAGATCTTACGAGCTCTGTTTAAAAAGAAAGTATCAGATATATATAAGAAAACAAATTAATCATAGTAGCAGTATTTGGTGGTAAATGTAGCGTATCGTAATTGAAGAATATGCTGTGCGACATTTTATGGTGAATTTGCGAACGTAAGTTTCAGAATGTATCGAAACGTAAGGATGCTATTTGCTAATCATTTTTATCCGAAGAAAACCATGTAACCTAAATATCTGGCAGAATGAAGCGATTTTTTAAACAATGAATCATACAATGTGCAACATATTATTTCAATATCTTATTCTTAAATATAACATATTTCATTTCATTTCATTTTATTTTTCAAGTACTTTTTTTTTCTTCAAACATTCTTGCTTAGAAGACTCGATTAAAGCTGTAAAAATGATTATCCCTAAAATTTTGTATTTAGCTATAATAAGTTATGCTCATTTGATTTTAGTATAAAATCCTCGAATAAACATAGTAAAAACAGTGTAATCTAAATAATATCAGATATTTAAATTCTAAAAACTATCATAAATAATTTATAAATCGATTCAAATTTACTTTTCAAAGGAGATTAAAATAATTTTTTCGTTTGCTTTTTGGACAGAAATCAGCTAAAAAATTGTCTATTGCCTAGAAACTTCGAGATATTTACTATTAACAATTAATTAAACCTCTCCCAGCAATCACAAACATTATTTCAATTTTTTTTACAGTCAGAGCGTGGTTGCCTAGCAACCTAGTAAAATTACGCATTCCTCTTTTGAATTAGTCAATGGGTTATCTTAAAATATTAATTTGCGCAGGCGATTTTTTTTGGCGGTTTTCTGGACTTTCGCCAAATATATAAACCTTTATTGCTACCCAATTTACCACCCAATTTTTTTAAAATTTTGTCTACCCCCCCTAATTCAAGTGTCCAGATTCCAAGTATGTAAAAAAAATGTATATGTTTATTCAGAGAAAGTACGTTTTTGTGTCTGATTTCGTAACTTAATTAATAGTTAGCACTAATTAATTAGCATATTTGAGGTCACCCCCAGGAACCATTAAGATTGGCACTTAGTTCGTGAAAATCCGATCATTAGAACGAAAGTTATTCAGGGTGATTCGTTTTTTTTGCGGACTGTACAATTATAATGGTTATGAGCATTCAACAGAAATTCCGGAGGCACTTGGTTCAAACTCTGCCAGCAGCCACCGAAAATTTTGCTCCTATATACCTCCCTCCATATCACTTTTGAGAGTATGCATTTTTGCTCAAAACTGAGTATATGCTGTTTCGATTTTGTATACATAAGGTGTTTAAATTCGATTACATCTGTTTGGAAATTATTTTGACGCAATCTTGTTCATTACTGTGACGCCCTTTTTTTAAAGTGCAAACACGACAGTTACACCAAAAGACACACATAGTACAGTTAGTAGTTGTTAAGTTGCTTATGATAACTGAATAAAATCACAAGAAATGATCTAACTAATGTGTTATATATAAAAGTTTTTACGGAATGAAAACTTCCTATCAAAATACTGTCCAATAAAGGTCTCTTATACTTATCTGAGTTTTATCTGAGTTCGTATTATCCTATTTTTACTACAAGCGTCTTCTTACTAATCTTAAAATCTGATATACACTGCCTAATATAATGAAAAAGGCACTTACAGTTTTTAAATTTTAAAGAAATAATTAATAATTATTCCTTAGAAATTAGAAGAAAGTATAAGAAGTAATTAGAGGTTTATTTTGTAACTGTAGAAGCGATTTCTTATACTGAACAATAAATTTCAGCGCTTTCAGAGGCTTCAGAGACTGACAATAAATTGCGAAAGAAAACAAGTATTTTTGTACACCATCTGTCAAGAAATCAAGTAATAAACTTATACCGATTACTTTTGTTGTTATTTTCAATAATTGTATAAAATTTCATAAACCCAACTTAGATATTTATAGAAATATTTATAAGGAACTATTTTTTTCTTACATTTGCTTCTTGCTATAACTCTAAAAATAATTACTAAAATGAAACAAAAGTTTTGAAACAATTAAAAATTAACTTCAAAAATATTGATTCAAAATTTGAAAAAAATTATTAAGAACTGCTCAAGATATGACTATTTAAAACAGTTCTCTTTACACTGAGCAGTAAAATTAATACTTTTTACGCTGCTCAGTAAAATAAAAAATAATTTTCCATAATTTTACAGTGAAATTTATTTCGCAACTAACAAAAAAAATATAATTTTAATATCTTTAAGTAATTTTCTAAGTAGTTTTTGTACTTCTCTAAGAAAAAAGTTTAAATGATGAGATGTTTCCCCCAAATTTTATTTAGTATCATAGGACAAGATTTAATAACAAATTATAATACTTAACAATAATCGTTCGCACACTGAACTTTGATGGTGTCAGGAAGGAAAACATTCTTTCATTAGAATGATTACCCACAATGACGGTGTCATTTTGAAATTTATCTCGTTTATTATTAAAAGATGAAACTTGCGGAAAACCCTTAGTATTTTGAGCTTTCTTTGAAAAAGTGAAAGAACTACTTAGAAATTTGCTTGAAACTCTTCAAATTTTTACGATATTCAAATCAGACCTCTTTTCATCAGTTGCCAAGGACGATTCATTACAAAATTATAAAAAAGATTTTTTTAAATATTTTCCACAAATGCGCAAAAAAAAAAAAAAAAAACTGCTTTAAATAGTCATATCCGGCTCAAAGTTAAACATTTTCCCCAATTTCTT